>NW_009630676.1:2487-9640 GCF_000690535.1 Cariama cristata | reverse complement strand
CAGATCCATTCTTTGACTGTTTCTATTCAAAGGATAATAGAAACAATGTCTGAAATTCCAAGCTCTATGGACTGTAGCTACACATGTAAATGTGGTGCTAATCTGACAATACGAACACTAAAAACTTCTACATACTACAGATTAAATCTCACTTTTTTACACTTCTGATGCCCTAGACTATGCTGCAGAATATAACGCTATATATGCTCCTCAGAGATTGCAGAGTATAAATGCTAAAAGTTTTGCTTTTGTTTTTAACTTTACAGAATTACATCACATCCTGGGGCACAAAACCTAAAAACCAAAACAAACCCAAACCCAAACAACTCATAAAACTAAAAACCTGTGTCGTATTTTCTTTCCTAAGAAAGCCTTGTTCATTTCAATGAGCAATTAACACTGAAAGCTAAAGCTAATACAGTCTTTTATTTTATACAGTCTAAACCTCAGACAACAGATACAAATCTGAAGCTGAGGGACTACTGGGATGGTGTGAGCAAACTATGGGAAAGGATGCAGGCTACGGGGAAATCAGACGCTGTGAAGCTTTGAAGGAGACAGGTCCTAGAATAAACTTCCCCTTGTATTATCTGTGCATATCCAGATCCCTACAGTGTTGCTGAATTGCAGTTTTGTTTTTAAACAGATAACCCCTAGGTTACATGCATCAAAATACAGTAACTGCTTGTCAATATTTTGTTGGTTTTATTGTTGATCATGTAAGTATGCGGTCAGAATGTTTTCTGCCTATGTTGAAATCCAAACTGTCTCCCCATGCCTCACTGGGTACAAAAAGCCCCTTATCTAGTTGCCAAAATTGCAGTTTCTTCCTCTGCCAATCTCTACGACAGTTATGCACCATGGGTACACAAATCTGACACATCCACAATGTTGAATTTGCCATCAAAATACATGAAGTTTTGGGCTGCCTACAATTCAGATTAAAGGAAGTGAAAAAATTTTTTATTTATACGAAATTTTTGTAAAGTTCCCAGGTGGAGAAAAAGGATAGGAGGGGATGACAATTGCTTTTATCTCAGAAATAGCAGTTTCACAGTGCTCTCTCTTATGCATTTATCTGAGAGCATTTAATTCCTCCATACTCCTCAGACCTAGATGGATTTTCACAAATTAGGTAAGTAAATTTTATTCTAAAAATAGCTTATAATAAACTTTTTCCCCCCTCCCCTTCCTCAAAATATTTCTGGGGACAAAAAGTAATTGAGGTAAATCAATACATTCTTGACCTACTTCTCTGGCTTGTGAATGAAGTCCTGTTTACCTGTAGCTTCTACTCCAATTAATTCTGTGAAAGCTCAAAAGGAACAAATTCTGAACTTTTGTCTGACTGAAGAATCCCCAGGCCTCCCAGCTCTCTGCCAGCAGATGAAGCAGCAAGTCACCTATCCCTCTGGCTTACAGGATGATGTTTTCTCTGCCTCAGCACTCTTAGAAAGGGAAAAATATAACAGCAGCTAAACTTAACCTTTTATTTGATAGTAAAGACAAATGATTCAAAATAAATGACAGAAAACATTTTCTAAAATGAGGTAATTGGGTTATTTTTCTGGAAAAGGAGATAAAACTTTGCACTGAAGTCAACAAACTTGTTATTCTAATGAATTCTAAAGAGTAGAGTTTATAAAAGGATAGAGAAGAAACACATAGAGGTACATTTTCTTTTAAACTGCCTATGGGCTTCCTCAAATGCTTACGCTTCTTTTGAGAGCTCTACTGTACTTCCTGCCTTCTTACTGCTATGCAACATTCACTTGAGACAGAATCTACCGCCACACAATTCACAGAGCAGTTGTAGTTTCCTGTGTTTCTAAGAGTAAAGCAGAAGACTGGAAAAGGCAAATTTGAAACTGGTAAGAGGGAACACTTCTTACTAAATTCATAGATAAAATAAGTATTCAGTGGCAGTGACTTTCAGAATCCTGTCAAAGGTTGACATGGTTTGAGCACAACTGGATGCTTGCAGGGATACATTTTTCCATTTCTATTTGCTGCACATATGTATAAATTCCAACTGTTTTTTTTTAAACAGATAACCCATGGGCTATATGCATCAAAATGCCGCACGTAAGAAACACCACCTTCTAGCTAACATTAAGAAGAAACTACTAAGTAACCTCATCTTTAAACACAGATTAATCAATAATTAAGATTTTAGACCCATTTGTCTAATGCACATAGTACTAGGCATTATCAGAAGGAAACCGCAAACTAGAGTGTGTCCAGCGTGGCAGTTCTCAAGTTCCTTAGTCACAACTTCTTACCTTTCTAAATCAACACATCCAGTTTAAAATCTTCATGTGAAAATAGATATGGATGACATTGTTTGGATTAAAACCACAGAAGTTACTGTCTCTCTGTGGCAACTGAGATCACAATTATGAGGTAGCAAAACAGTACATAAAGCCCTATACCTGTGTAAGTCTGTTGAATGAACGCGTTCTGAACTAAGCTGGTCAGAAAAGACCTATCGCTTGAACATGCTGTTTCAGAGAGACACCAAAGGTTTGCAGGCTGTGTCAGAAAAGAAGGCTCTGTTCCCAGCCATGTACCAACCTGATGCAAAAATCCAAGCGGCTTCCCTTAGCTCCTCAATTTCCAGATGTCACACAGGCAAACCAGGATGCAGTGATGTTTTCCTGGGACAGAGAACTGAGAATACTGTTTGCTATACAATAAACCTATACACTAGAGACGTAACCCTTAACACAAGTATGCCAATACTTTCCAAAAGCAGAATTAAAAAAAACTGTTCCTACGGATGTGTCTTACCTCCTTACAATAAATCCAATGAGTCTCAAGATCCTCCAGTGACTTCTGCCTGTTTAGCTGTGCAGATCAGAACAAGAGTAATTCAGAGCTACTTGCACACCGATGGGCAAAGGGTAAGAGCTGAGTGTTCTGTTTTGACCTTCCGCTCACTTAATGCTAAATGATTAGGAACTTAATGCCTTGAGACCTTCACTGCTCTGACAAATTTACTTGAATATGAACAGTGGATTCAAAAGTTTTCAGGAAGGAATGACAGGATAAGGCTTGTGTATTGTTTCCTTTAAAAACAAGCCAATAGAAAAACCAACTAAGCTCTCTGTAGCAGATATCTATTATTTCTATTAATCAAAATACTTCTAGATTAGAGCACAGATTGCACAAAGACATGCAGTTCCTCCTGTTTGTTCCCCATGCTGCATGCATTAGTACAAAGGCACTTCAAAGGGCTCCAGCAAAGTAGTCTGGGACACCATGTCTTTAAATAGGCCAGCAACTTTAAGTCATCATTTTGCTGGAAGTACAAACAGTGAAGTCCAGGAATCAACTACTGCTCTCACAGAAACATCTCTGACCTTAATGTAACAGCAAAACAAGTAAGGAAGACTTGTATCTACAGTATTACCCCTGTACCAACGTGATGCCAAACAGTCCTGCTTTGACTGTCAGATTTTATTTGACCAGTCCAGATGTCCCTCTTGCTTTTATTTTAAACAACAAGCAATGAAGTGAATGCACGTATCACCTGTAACAGGTTGTGTGTGATTATTACCTTCTTAAGGAGCTAGTAATGCCAAACTAACTTTTCAAATGACAACTAAGAAAGCAAAATCTTAATGACCGACACAACAGTATTCCTCCTCTGAGGAGGAAAGGAGATGGTATTTCATACAGAGGGTAGCAGATTTTTGGAACTCCTTGTCGGCAGGACAGTGCAGATGCAATAAACTCACACAAGTGTAAGAACAGACTAGACGACAGGTTAGGTTCTCCTGAGCCGGAAACAGAGATGCCAAGAGACCACTGTGCCAGTTTTGTGGTGAAAACAAATGCTATAGATTATTAGTCTTGGTGAATGGTAAAGATAGGTCTGGAACATGCCAAAGAGCAGGACTATGCCGATGCATTTGTTTTGGGGCAAAACAAAAAGCATTATGGAAAAAAAGAAGAGCTGTGCTGTTAAGACTACTCAAGAACTGAACTAGGTAAATGCCAATTTACTAGGTTAAACGCCTAGTTTACTAGGTAAATGCTAATTGAAAATGCTCAGCTATTATCAACACTATATTCAATTGCTTTAGTAAGTAAGACTTACCAAACACACATTCCCCTCTGCCTCAAACTATGCAACAAAAACCCCCCAAAACACAGCTCTGGACTTCAGGAAATGTTACAGCACAGACAGTAGCAAGTCTACACACCTTCCCCTTTTTTTGAAATGCCTTGCAATTGCTTTCAATGTGCCATCATATAACTGATGAACAAATTCAATCTGTGGTATACTCAGTATCTGCCTCACTTCTGAGGACAACTTGCAGCAAACGGCAGACAGTAGCTCCTCAGTATGAGAGCTTATCTACCAGGGAACAGGTTACAATATCTGCTCGAATCTGAGAAGCCAAAAAAACTGCAACTAGGTCCTGCTCTGCCAGTAACTGCTACTAACAGGACGTCTAATGAGAACTCAGAAGCAGCCGAACTATCAGTCTTAAGACCCTCTTAAAGCCGGTAAGTTCACAAACTTTAAAACAGTGGCCTCCAAACTTCTTCAATTTTCCTCTCATGCGTCTCTGACACATTGCCTCTTCATCTGCTTGCCTGAAAGGGGACACGAGTGTGCTGTGACCATACTGACGGGGCTGTGGGTATCAGAATTCTGCAATGCGAGCGACCCACAGCTCTGCAATGATCTGGTTCTCTAGGGCTGAACGGTTGCACGACGCTACCCCGAGTTTTACTTTCTTAGTGCGTAGCTGTCAGCTAAAACAGCAGCATGAGGCTGTTAACCCAGTGCTTGACTCGCTGCAGCTGTGGCTGCTACTTCAGTCATGATACTGCAAGGGCTTGCACAGGCATTACCAAAAAGAGAAAAAAAATGGAATAGACTGGCCAGGAAACCGCCTCCTGATGATGACCTCAAATACTCATCTCCAACCATAAAATTTCTTCTCATCCTACAGCAATGAGGAATAAGCAAGCTGATAGTCTCCAAAACTCTGTGGTTTGAGACTCCAAAAATATTTTTGCATTATTTTGAGGTATATCACAACTATTATTTCCAGAACCTGTATCTATTTATTGCTTTTTTACACAAAGGCAGAAACTCCAAAGAACTTTGAATATCACAGTTTGCAATAGCGCCATTTACAGAGTGACAGACAACTTCAGTTAGTATTTACCTGGATTTTTCCAAATGCAGCCAGTATCTGTCCGCCTTGCTTTCAAGGACAGTACCTGTGCAGCATTAAGGTAACAGTCTACTACATTAGTACAGTGAAATAAATTAAAAAGATGTCCATCTTCAAATTAAAATATTTTCCTAGAAACTCCATCTTCTCTTTGGTGTTTAATTATCTCCTCTTTGGTGTTTAATTATCTCCTCCTTATACCTGTTCCCCAATGATACATTAAACGCTTCCATTAATCTTCATAGAAATATAACGAGAGGTACCTGGATTGTTGTCTTTCTTTTGCTAGCTTTAGACTTCAATTTTGTAATTAAAGTTCCCAACTGTGACCTTCAGTGTAGTGATCTGAAATGTGTATTAAATTTCTGTCTTTCCCAGCTAAATTTTATTTCTTCATCAAGCATATTTCCTCATTTTTTTCAGACTAAGGGAACAGAGAGGGAGACAAAAATCAGCATTATCAGCTATTTCTTGGTAGTAGTAGTAGTGAATTTAAAAAACAAAAATCAACAACACAGTAAAACTTACTGTGATGCAAAGAAGACAGCAAAGGCCTGGCTGAGAAGCCACTGTATGAAAGATACTAGACACCAAGCAAATAAGCAGATGAACAAACTGCCAAAAGACCAAATCATGAATTTGGAGCAATTAATGCATGACAACCTATTAGAGCATCTGTACTTGTAAAACAGATAACAAGAAGCCTTAATGCAGGCTCCCTAGAATAATTAACTTTGGCATATCATAGACAAGGAGTAATCATTACGTTTCTCCCTCTTTGCAATACATTTTACAATTAATAATTGATATGAGGAAGAAGCATTGCTGTATGAATCCCAGGGTACTTGCTCTTAAAGCAGAAGCATATAGGTTTCTTCCCCTCATTCTATGAAGACATATAAACATTAAAAATAATGACAACAAAAAACCCTGAAAAATATTTAATCCTTTTATCCTTATTTGTAGGTTGTGGTTGCTTTTGGTTTGGGTTTTTTGTTTTGGTTTTGTTCGTTTGTTTGTTTTTGTAAATAGATGTGAAACGTGTATTTCGGGTACTGCTTAAGCTCTATGCGAAGGTATGCAAAAGAAAATTTCAGTTAAAAATTACTGATTTTTTAAACATTTGCCAACATTCCAGCAGACACAGTTTGGGAAGCATTCTGAGTTTTTATCATCACAGTGCTAGAAAACAACAATGCTTCTAATTTGTGAGAGACAAACTATGGAAATCTTAAACACCTAAGAGATCTGAAAGACCTGTAGACACTTTGGCACTGTAGATAGAAAAAAAATTCTTGGGAAAGTAGGAAGAGTGGCTTGATCACAACAATAGTAATAGGAAGTAAAGGCAGCAGTAACACAGAACAGGAGACAAGGCAGGAAATGAGAGTGTAAGGAGTTCGGACACACATTCCTATCCTGTGAAAGGACAGAGAACTACTGAAAGGAGACAGGATGGAACATTTAAGGCAGCAGCAAGATTAGAGGGCTTTCCACACACCTCCCTGTTCTTTTTGTTTACTGACTGAATTCGGACCATGAGACACACAGAAAGTAAGGATCAGAAATCACACTTGCACTGCAATGCTTAAATCCTTGAATTCGGACCATGAGACACACAGAAAGGAAGGATCAGAAATCACACTTGCACTGCGATGCTTAAATCTTCAGTAGAACAGTATAAGAATACTAATACTAATGCCTGCAAGCTATCATGCCCTGAAAGCAAAGGTACAGATCCACTTACATCACCTTTCCCCTCTTTCACTCCCCAAATGTTGCCTCTAAGCTTACAAAGATGACCTTGTTTTGTTTTGTTTTTGTTTTTAAGATTGGCCAGAAGTTTACCTTCAGGTGTTTCAGCTTTTTGTGTAAGAGACAACCCTGCAAGCAATTCTACAGAACAAAATACAGCTCCTTCAACTTTTTTACTTTGCAAATACAAACACAAGACCTAG
>NW_009630676.1:0-2445 GCF_000690535.1 Cariama cristata | reverse complement strand
TTCCCTATATTATCAGATCTGCAGCTCTGTACTTAGTCAAAAAGATGCACTGGAAACAAACATTTTGTCATCTCTGCAATATTTGCTAGAGAGATTTTTAAAGAATCAACTACACATTTGTCCTGGATTTGGCTGGGATAGAGTTAATCTTCTGCTTAGTAGCTGCTACAGTGTGTTTTGGATTTAGTGTGAGAATAAAACACCATCTTTTAGTTGTTGATAAGTAGCACTTATCCTAAGTTAAGGATTTTTCAGTTTCCCATGCGCCACCAGCAAGGAGGTACACAAGAAGCTGGGAAGGAGAATAGCCAGGACAGCTGACTCGAACAAGCCAAAGGGATATTCCATACCATAGAACATCATGCCCAGTATAGAAACTGAGGGAGTTGGCCAGGAGGGGCCGATCGCTGCGTAGGCATCAGTCAGCGAGTGGTGAGCAATTGCATTCTGCATCATTTGTCTCTTCTTGTTCGGTTTCTTTGTTACATGCCTTTTTATTACAATTATTACTATATTTTATTAGTATTATTGTTATTACTATATTTTAGTTTAATTTAGTTATTAAACTCTTCTTATCTCAACCTATGAGTTTTACTTTTTTTCCCATTTCTCCTCCCCATCCCACTGGGGTGGCAGGGAACAAGCAAGCAGCTGTGCAGTGCTGGCTACGGTTAAATCACAACAACATTTTAGGTTAGTTTTCTGCCACTAAAACAGAGCCAGAAGTTATTTTTCTGCTAAGGAGCTAGAAACCCACTGGGTCCTGGAAAGCTCTGAACAACCTGCTTGTCTTCAAGCCAAACATGCCACAAAGCACTACAATGGGCAAAGCAACTGCATTTACACAGAGAATTGCTGCGTGGTTGCATATTGGACTCAGGGGAGACGACAGAATCAGCTATACAATTCCAGGACAATACCACTTATGAAGGTTGTTGTATTACTCTACACGAGAACTGCAGTGAATAAAAAAATGCCTTTAAGGTTTAGTGCAAGCAACATACCTTGTGCATGTGTAAAGCAAAACCTTAAAGTAAGAACTGGTCAGTTACTTTTTTCTACTTCAGAAATTTAATGTGCAATCTTAACTCAAAGGAACAAACTTCATATTATTAAGCGGTTTTAAAACCTCTCCTTACTGAAGTGTCTTAGAATAGCAGTCAGACCTGTTTAAAAATCTTTCTGAAGTATGATAGTCTTTTTTTTCTTCCCCTGTTAAGCTTCAAGAGACATTTGGACTAAACAAAGCAACAAGTTTCATTGTCCTTTGCAGCCATCAGAACAGCCATGCAAGCCACTTTGAGGAGTCCTTAATCTCAAATTGTTTCTACCAATAGTAATAGATACAAATGAGAATCAGTTAATACAACACTAAGTAAAAATCCACTCACTATTTTGCTTTCATTTCATTTTATCCAAATGAAAGCTTTTTGTTGCATTTTACCTGAAGAGAGTCCAAATGCAGCCCAGACAACTCCAGGAGAGCACACTATGCAGTTAAAATAGTAATCGCTTCAGTAATTTCTACGTAGTGCATCAACTTAGAACATGGTAAAGCATGATTTCCCCTGCCTCTTGGCACAAGGTTGCAAAGTTATAGCTCTGGTATTGCCCATTTGCAGAGTGGAGGCGATGGGAATGGGATATGGTATCCCTGGAAAGGCAAACAAGTCAATCTTTCACATACATTGTGGGGTAGAAAAGACTAACAGATGCTACAAGGGAAGCTCCAGCATCACTTCTGGCACAGAAGACAAGGGATTGATTTAGGAAGTTGCTATTTCGTTATCCTGTCTCCTAATCAAAGTTGAGACTCCTGCTACGTATTTTGGAGAAGCAGTCATCCACAAAACTTGACATGCAGGACCATAATCAAAATGTCAGAGTACGTTTCTGAAAAATATCTAAACTTCCCAAGCCTCTAGAGTCAAAAGAGAAACAGTATAGTGTATGTACCTCAGTTTTCCTAATCAGCTAAGAAAATACAGCCATGCCTATCTACAAATTTCCTCTTTAATAAGGTCTAGATAACCCTTAGATTAGATATTATAGCAAGTTCAACTTCAGGAAGAGCTAATCCCAGAAAGAACGAAGAATACTACTCTAGTCCAGAACAGTCCCTCCAAACAAACAAATAATCTATAACCAAACAAATTTAAATCTACTTTCCTAAACTACAAATGGCTTTAGAAGTACTGAGGAAGAATTAACTTCTCTTATGGCAGAAGTGCTGAAGTTCCTTCTAAGTAGGCAAATCTACAATCTTTTAATTTCCATTTTCATCTCCATGTCAAAGACATTTTGGAAGGCGCTCAAATCTACAGAAGTTTTATTTGAACACAGATATGTTTCAGGTAAAAACAGGTAAGCTGCTATTCTTCGTCACAAAACACGCCTACAGATGTGTCTCAATAAAGTTAAAAAGGGTAGAAAGGAGGACCCTGG
>NW_009630675.1:0-916 GCF_000690535.1 Cariama cristata | reverse complement strand
GTGGCTTTGGGACTTCCAGAGGAAAGACCTTAAATTCTTACAACACCTAGGGACTGTTTTGTAGCTTGCAACGTGCCAGGCAGGTACATTTTGGTGGATTCATTTGAATTCAGCGTCTTATTACACTGACTAACTACAGCAGCCCGGACTCAGTGGCTCATGTGATTCCTCTCATCCCGTGGGATGAATCCCTGTACTTAGTCCTCCCAATAATGGGCAGGAGATCTTTGCAGGGGTCCAGATCTCTGCTCCTCTGCTAGTGAGGGCTACACGAGTGAAGAGCTGCACCCACAGAGAGAAGCTGCTCCGTTACCTCCCTCAGATTGCTTCTACCGTTACCAACACACTGATAAAACAGCTTAAAATCACACAGGAATTCTTTTATAGGGACTGGCAAGAAGGTGGTGGGAGAAAAAGACATTTTAAAATGTATTCCTGCCTTTCGGGGATCAGTTAGCATGACCGAATGCAGGTGAAGATGAAATTGTGAATGGAATTTGATCTAGTCCCGTAGAAGTCTACCAAAGGGTTGCCAAAGTCCTGCATCCACCTATAGATCCATCTGTGGATGTCACGGGACAGGACCTATAGGTGGATTCAGGACTTTGGTGGGTGTTGGGAGTGCCCTGCACTGCCTCTGCGGAGGCCCCCTGCCATTCCCTGGGCAACAAACCTGCTTCCAAACCACCTTGGACCAAGCAGTGATGGGTTTGGGATCACGAACATGCCAGGCAGGGTGCATGGGGACACGTGTCACCCTCTTCTTCTGCACTACCTGCACGGCATGAGGTGTGCGAGGAGGAAAGGGAGGGCAGGGCAGGACGGTGGGTGCTGTGCTTGGGAATGGGGGGGAGAGGAGAGCATGCCGGAAAGGGGACAGCGTGTCATCCCACTGCCGGTCCACAGCTTGGCCACC
>NW_009630674.1:5116-7919 GCF_000690535.1 Cariama cristata | reverse complement strand
TAATGATTCTATGGTTCTATGATTCTAAGCCATGGGGGTGGCATGCCAGTGTTAGAGGGATGGTGTGCTAGCAAGGTCCTTCAGCCTGCTCCACAATGTGCTGAGTACACTGTAGTGCATTTGAAATATCCCTGTACTAATGTATGCAGCGCCTTAGCTATCGTAGTGGAGGCAGAGGATGAAGATCCACGTGACAGCAAAGATGCAAGGGCTGTCCATGTGTCAGAAACCATGGAGGCACCTGAGAGTAATCACACAGGAATTAGGACTTCTCACCCAAAAAAGGTGGCAAGATCAATAGCCCAGCTGAAGTGCATCAACACCAATGTACATAGCGTGGGCAACAAACAGGAGGAGTTAGAAGTCATTGTCCAGTTGGAAAACTATGATATATTGCAATCATGGTGTTGCGGAGGCACACCAGTATTTACACAATCAAACCAGGTAGATGACAAGCTCAAAAGGGGAATTTACTCATCTAACCAGAGTTCAAAATCAGGATAAAAAGAAAATCTGCCCTTAATCTAAATCATTTTACACTCCAACGAACATTAAACTACAGGTCCAGGATAACACCTGGAATTCAATTGTTACACAGCTTAGCAGATCCCCAGATTTTGCAACGATAATCCAAAATGCACAATCACTCACCTATAAGATTAGGGTTCTTAACCTTGAGGAGTTTCCTTACATGGCATCCCAACCTAAGAGGAGAGTCCCTAACTACAGACCCACTGCTCCAAGGAGGAGCAACTCAGCATGGCCACCCAGCAGAGCTCCATTTATAACCTAAGTCAAACCTCATTTGTGGTCATATATGGCGAGTGGTCTAGAAACTTCTCTCAACTGAAGCGTCTGATTGGCTAAGGGCCTTGTCTGTCAACCAAGGGGCCCCACCTTTCCTGTCCCCTGATTGAGGGGTCCATGACTTGAGAAGTTTCTGGTGTTGTCAAAGTGGGAGTTATGTGTGCACCTGCCACACACAGAAACATGGTGGGATGTGTGCTGCTTCATGGTGAAGTGCTGCAATGGATGGCTATAAACTTTTACAGAGGGACAGGCAAGGAAGGGGAGGCAGTGGGAGAGCCCTGTATGTTAGGGAGTATTTTGACTGTCTAGAGCTTGATGGTCACGATGAAAGGATTGAATGTTTGTGGGTAAGAATCAGGGGAAAGGCCAACAAGGCAGATATCCTGGTGGGAGTCTGTTATAGACCACCCAAATAGGGTGAAGAGGCAGAGCAAATATTCTATAAGCAGCTGGGAGAAGTCTCATGATCACTAGCCCTTCTTCTCATGGGGGACTTCAACTTACCAGATGTCTGCTGGAAATACAAGAAAGAGGAAACAGTGTCGGAGGATCCTGGATTGTGTGGAAAAGAACTTTCTGACACACTTGGCGAGGGAGCCAACAAGGGAAGACGTCCTGCTGGACCTGTTGTTTGTGAACAGAGAAGGACTTGTGGGTGATGTGATGATTGGAGTCCATCTTGGGCATAGTCATCATGAAATGATAGAGTTTTCGATTCTCAGAGAAGTAAGGAGGGGGGTCAGCAGAACTGCTACCTTGGGCTTCTGGAGGGCAGACTTCAGCCTATTTAGGGGCTTTGTTGACAGAGTCCCTTGGGAGGCAGGCCTGAAGGGGAAAGGGGTCCAGGAAGGCTGGACATTCTTCAAGAAGGAAATCTTAAAGCAGACTTCAGCCTATTTAGGGGCTTTGTTGACAGAGTCCCTTGGGAGGCAGGCCTGAAGGGGAAAGGGGTCCAGGAAGGCTGGACATTCTTCAAGAAGGAAATCTTAAAGGTGCAGGAGCAGGCTGTCCCCATATGCTGAAAGATGAACCAGTGGGGAAGAAGAGCAGACTGGTTTCTCTACCCTCAGTTAACCTAATGGATAGCTTTGGCTGGAACGCAGGAAAAAAAAGTTTATGACCTTTGAAAGAAGGGGCAGGCACCTCAGGAGGACTACAAAGATGTCATGAGGTTATGCAGGGAGAAAACTAGAAGAGTCAAAGCCCTGCTAGAACTTAATCTAGCTACTGCCATAAAAGACAATAAAAAATGTTTCTATAAATACATTAGCAACCAAAGGAGGGCTAAGGAGAATCTCCATCCTTTATTGGATATGAGGGGAAACAGTGACAAAGGATGAGGAAAAGGCTGAGGTACTTAATGCCTTCTTTGCCTCAGCCTTTAATAGTAAGACCAGTTGTTCTCAGGGTACCCAGCCCCCTGAGCTGGAAGACAGGGATGGGGAGCAGAATGAAGCCCTTATAAGCCAAGGGAAAATGGTTTAGTGACCTGCTACACCACTTGGACACACACAAGTCTATGGGGCTGGATGAGATCTGTCTGAGAGTACTGAGGGAGCTGGTGGAGGTGCCCACAAAGCCACTTTCAATCATTTACCAGCAATCCTAGCTAACAGAGGACATCTCAGCTGACTGGAGGTTAGCAAATGTGATACTCATCTACAAGAAGGGACAGAGGAGGATCTGGTGACGGGGAGGGTTATGTAGCAGATGATCTTGAGTGCCATCAGACAGCACATACAGGACAACCAGGTAATCAGGCCCAGTCACCATGGGTTTATGAAAGGCAATTCCTGCTCTACTAACCACCTCATGTCCTTCTATGACAGGGTAACCTGCTTAGTAGATGAGGTAAAGGCTGTAGATGTGGTCTACCTGGACTTCAGCAAGGCCTTTGACACTGTCTCCCATGGCATTCTCCTGCAGAAACTGGCAGCTCATGGCTTGGACAGGCATACCATTCGCTGGGTGAAAAACTGGCTGGCCGGCCGTG
>NW_009630674.1:3104-4871 GCF_000690535.1 Cariama cristata | reverse complement strand
AGGAGATTCAACAAGACCAAGTGCCAGGTCCTGCACTTGGGTCACAACTTCATGCAACGCTACAGGCTTGGGGAGGAGTGACTTGAAAACTGCCTGGTGGAAAAGGACCTGGCAGTGTTGGTCAACAGCCAGCTGAATATGAGCCAACAGTGTACCAAGGTGGCCAAGAAGGTCAAGAGCATCCTGGCTTGTATCGGAAATAGTGTGGCCAGCAGGATGAGGAAAATGATTGTCCCCCTGTACTCGGCACTGGTGAGGCCACACCTTGAGTACTATATTCAGTTTTGGGCCTCTCACTGAAAGAAAGATGTTGAGGTGCTGTAGCGTGTCCAAAGAAGGGCAATGAAGCTGGTGGAGGGTCTGGAGCACAAGCCTTATGAGGAGTGGCTGAGGGAACTGGGGTTGTTTAGCCTGGAGAAAAGGAGGCTGAGGGGAGACCTTATTGCTCTTTACAACTGTCTGAAAGGAGGTTGTAGTGAGGTGGCATCAGTCTTTTTTCCCAAGTAAGAAGTGATAGGATGAGGAAATGGCCTCAAGGTGCACCGGGGGAGGTTTAAATTGGCTATTAGGAAGAATTTCTTCAACTAAAAGGTTGTCAAGCATTGGAACAGGCTGCCCAGAGAAGTGGTTCAATCCCCATCCCGGGAGGTGTTTAAATGATGTGTAGACATGGTACTTAGAGATGTGGTTTAGTGACCGACTTGGTAGTGTTTGGTAATGATTGGAATTGATGATCTTAAATGATTTTGTGATTTTATGATTCTATGATCTATGATATTACTGAATTACAGATGTAGTACAGATATACAGATATTACTTGCATAAATACCCTCACAGAGGGAGTCTTGTTTATATATCCATACACACCCCACTGGGTGAACCTACTGAAATATTACAAAGGATCATGCAAGCAGTAAGTGTTAAGAGATTGCCCAAAAATTTAGAGAGCAGCAACCTATAGATGTTAAAACAAGAGTCTGTAAGTGACAGGAAGTTGGAACCAGAGCTGTATATAACAATGTGTTTTTTTAATCAGCTGAGCAGATAGTCCAAGGAGTTGAAAAACTAGGTTATAAAACTCAGGAGAAAGGAAAAAAAAAAGTGCTGAAACCAACCTCTATCCTCAGTTAACCTAATACAGACCTGTACAGATAAATAGGATTGTGAAAGACAAGTTATTGAGCAAATAACCTTATGGATGCTGCCACTCCATTTGAACTAATTTCAAAACCAAATAGTTTCTGTACTGTATGTTTCATATCCTCTGATAATTGTGTGAAATACTGTTCACCTTTCAAAGAATAAGAAAAGCTTCAAGCCTCATTAACTATTTGAAAATTTCTATTGTTTTGTATGTCATCTAGGTTTAAAATTCAGAATCTAACATAGCAAAAAATTAAAAATAGTCTCTCAGATCTATCACAAGGGTTATAGCAAACCCAGAGACTTGGATGATTAAACTGCATTTGTTTCTTGCTGATAAGATGTACTAAGGCAGCTGTAAATCTAGCTATTGCTTTTTCATATTGGCAATTGCTGTAGTTTTGTTGTTGTTGTTTTTTTTTTTTTTCTTTTCTCCTAATACCATGCACAAGCAAAGAGAATCTATATAATCATAAAGAAGAAAGGGAATTGATCCATAAGATGTCTTCACATTGAAGATGGGAAGAATACAATGAAGGACATTTAAAATCCCCATCCTACCAGTATTTCATCACATTGTTAATAGACAGCAATATCAGTGACATGAGAAGCCTCAGGGAAAGA
>NW_009630674.1:0-3073 GCF_000690535.1 Cariama cristata | reverse complement strand
AGAAAGGGTATCATGTGGCTAAGTGCCCTTGTTTATGCCAGGAGATACGAGGAAAACGACAGGTAATATCAGATGGCCAGATCACTTTTATTTACTTTACATATGAGCCCTAACCACTTCAGACTGGTTTCAAATTAATCTTAAACAGACTCTTGAAGTGCTGAGCTGTATATTCAGCAATTACAAAGCAGAGGTTATGAGATACAACTATTTACTGAAGTGAGTATTGATATTGTTATTCACACCAACAGTATAGAATTTACACTATTCATCATAGCATGACTCCAAAATAAAGTTACCTAAAGTCATCTAGTGAACTTAAGCAAGTATAATGAAATGCAAGAGATCCAGAGTTCATTAATAAGGTGCTCATTCTCTTCTCATTCCTATATCCTTTTTTACAAGGCTCTGGTTTCATTAGAAGTACTACTATTTAATGTATTTACTTTTTTCTTAAAAAAGACCAAAACAGAACGAACAAAGCAAATGGAGGTGCAGCTTGAGTGACCTGCTCTAGCTGACCCTGCTCTGAGGAGGGGAGTTGGACTTGCTGACCTCCAGAGGTCTCTTCCAGTCTCAGATATTCTGTGATCCTATAGCACCATTGTAAACAAATATATTTGCTCACATACAACTATTCACTGTTAAAAAAACCCAAGCTTCTTAATTTTAAGAATATCCATTAAATAATAATCATTTAGAAGACAGTTTCAACTTGGACTGTTGAAAGTTTCCAGCAGTATCAGGCAAAGGGGCTACTCAGAGGCAGCGCAGTTTAAAAGTTTCAGACTCCTTTTCCATCTCTACTTCCACTTCACAATTTCAGACCAAGTTATCTTCATTGGACTTGCCATGTCCTCAGAAAGATCACCAGACAATTTTACTTTTCCCTTTTGTATCTAGCTGTAAGCTGTAAGGGCTCAGGAATAAGATTTTCTTTCATAATTTTTGCATCTTGAACAGCACTGAGAATGAGGCCTTTTAGAACAAAAATGTCTCTTAGCATACATAGAAATAGCATTGAAAGCTTTTTATTGCTAAAAATAGAGTAAGGTTTATTTAGTCCAAAATGTAAGACCATTATTTAGGCTGAGCAAAGTAGAGCTTCTCTCCATCGGCATCAGTTCTTCCTCCCCCAAGAAATAATAGTGCCTGTTGTTGGGGCCACGTATTTCTTAACAAGAAGAAGGGCAAAATTCACATCACATACTTAAATGCTTTAGAACCTAGAGGTAGGTTTTTGTCCGCAGTACATGTAGATGCTTGGGGAATCTTTAGAGTCTTCAGAGTAGAGACAGTTCTGCCAGCTGCTCTCTCTAACACAGGTAGAATTTGTGTCATCTCGAGGGAATTGCAACAGAAAATTGCAGGTTCTTCTGTATCTGTTTTGTGATAGAAAGCAATGGCATTTTGTGATCTGAGACTTCATAGTGTTGTCCAAGTTTGTCCTGAAGAAAGTTATGTACATGCAGCTTGATCCTACAAGCTCAGTAGGATCCTGCAAGCTCATTTTGTTCTGAACTCAGTGTACTTGTGTAGTGGGAAAATCAGCTCAGCTCTAATGGCTCCCTCTTCATTTTTTTTTAAAGAAAAGGAAAGTGAATTCATGATGGATTTATCTGAAAGGCATAACTTGAAAAGTTCATATCCAGCCTACGGCATTTTCCTATGTATCCCAGAAGCTGCCAAAGAATATAGGTGATTCTTCCATGCAAATTTACGTAGTCAATAAATAAAGCTAAGAATGAGTGTAACAAGGTTAATGTTATACTTATTAGTATGAGCACAATCCTAGCAAATACTAAAACTGAAGTGGTCATGGCTGATATGCTTTCATTGGCTGGAAGGGTCTGCAGGTCCCTAAAGAGAACAGCTCCTCTTTGTCCCCTCCATTCTCAGAAGCAGCAAGAACAGTCTGCTCTAGAGAAAGCATTTATGAAATCTAGCTGTTCCCATCACTGCATTGTGCTATTTATTCATTTTTGTCTGCTTAGAGTTGTGAGCAGCTGTGTACACAAAAAGGTCTCTCTTAAGGGGTGCTGAAGGGACACAAAGAGCAGTACAGATCTGGTGCTTGCCGTCCCACTCTGGTGCCTGAGGAGGTGGAGAAAGAGGATTATGCTTACCCTTTCCCAAATGAAGTATCCGGGCTATATAAATTATTTACATTTGACTTGCACATAAAGGCTTTTCTGCACAGCCAGGAGGATTGCGTTGCTCTTGTTTTTAGGGGCAAAAGCTGACATTGCAATGTTTATTACTCTATGAACTAGATCTTTGAATAGCACACCTTAAAATGTGGACCCATTTATGATAGACCAGAGTGAGTATTTTGTCCTGTATCTCACTAATCATGAGAAGACAGCATAGATAATGAGGAGTTTTAGATTCTTTCACCATATGTAGTGTCCTGGAAATGAGTCTTACATTTTTTCCTGATTGACAAGGTAGCTGATTCCAATTGCATTATTTTCTTTTTCCTTTTTTTGACAAATGATATGTAAACACTCAGTGCTCCCACAGTTTCATAGTAAGTGAATAGTTTGTTGCATTGAAAAAATACATTTAGGCTGGGGAAAAAAGCTGATGGCATATTACATCACAGTTATAAGAGAATACAGTTCTGCAATAGCCTATGAAATGTAACATTGTTATAGACAACAAACACTAGATAGCTTTTCTGAGATGCAAATGACATGCAAAAGGAAAGAAAAATGAGTAAGAACTGTTCTTGCCACAGAAAGTACTGGCACATAAAAGATCCTAACTAGACAGGAGTTCTGAGTCTGTCAACTTCTGTTTTAGTGAAACAGAAGACAGATCCTCTGTTCTTTTTTCCCCTCTTTTGACAGCAGAGAAAGATCATGATAATAATTACTGCTCTAAAATCTAGGTGGTGAGGCTCAATATTTGAAGATATCTCTGCTTTCATTCAAAAACCTTAAGGCTAGCACAGTTCTCAGGAATTTTACTTTAAGTTTTCATTATATTTTTGTATAGAAATCTATAATTAACTCACATATAAACAAACACAGTTTTAAGATATAGAATCACTATGGTTGGAAGAGACCTC
>NW_009630673.1:27969-31418 GCF_000690535.1 Cariama cristata | reverse complement strand
CAATGCGGCCCTCAGGGCGCCCCTGCCCCCGTCTCGCCCTTCACCCCGCTGCGTCTTAAGACAAACGTGTTGCTCACCACTTACAGCCTGAGCTTGGATTTAGCAAAATTACACTGGCAAACGTAAAAATACAACTATTAAACCCACCACGATATGGCCGTGCATTTCTGGAGGGAGAAAGGGAAGCAAAATGTGTCAATTCAGAGACTTAGACCCACCTACCTTCTGAAAATCCATGAAAAGGCACTTTCAAACTAATACCTTTGGCTTTGATTAGTTGATTTGTGTACATTCTTTATCTCTAAACCCCAAACATTTTTCTCCTTATAGGCACCGTACTCTGTAAATGTAAGAAATTAAGTGTTTTGTCCTTTTCTACTAAAGCAGCAGACCATCTGGTCTAAAAAGTAGAGAGCAGAGACATGTAGCGTTTCAAGTGCAATGCACACTTTTCATCATTAATCTAATATAAAATCAACAATTAAAAAGTAGGAGATCTCACTAAAGCCACTGATCCCAGTTCAAAGTCTGTTTGAACATTAGTCCCCAAAGCATCAGCGCTCCAGCAGTAAAAAAAAGGCTTTCCAAGTTCTCGTGATCACCTTACAGGCTTAACAGAACAACAAAAAAGGGCTTTGTTTTTTGACGAAAGATTCTGGGAGCGCGCAAAAACATTCTGACTGGGTTTGAAAGACAAGAACTTGTCTTCACGTTTAGATATAACCACTCAAGTTTTCTACCAAGTACTAAGTGGAAATGAAGTTTACCTTCATCTACATTATTTTAAGATTCTATCACTCAGGAATGTCACAACAGTCTAAAATCCAACATCATGGATGATGTTACAAGTGCTATAATAATTTTTTCCCACATGAGGCACTGAAGGGCACTTATCACGGAATCTACTTTTCAAGCAGTGATTTCGCTAATGGGTCTCATTTGTTTTATTACTGTCCCATTAATCTATGTTGGCCTTTTAAATATCCCATTTCTGGTATTGCCGTGTTCTTCAGGGAGAGAAGGAAAAGCAGCTGCTACTTCTTCACTCATCCTAAGGAATGCAGAGCAGCATCCTTCCCAGGGATGACTTGCTTTCGTGTGTGCTGCCGTCCTGTGTGTGCTCATCCATCAATACCCAACTTACTAATATAGGGTGTGCCATCACTACAGTGTTTAGACCAAAAAAAACCACAGAAAAAAATTAAATTCCAGCTAAAGATACATTAACAGTAAGGAGAAAACAACTTCAAGCACTGATTCCCAGAATACATGATATAGACACTGAATACTCTCTCTAAATCATCCAAGGTCAAAGCAAGCAAATAAAATATACAAATGCTATAATGAGATTATAGGAAAAAGCTGAGCTTTCTCCTGAAGGCTCACTGTCATAAGCATTCTTCAAATACAAACTAACATATTTAGGTGGGTGATAAACCAGACATGCGTTCAGTGCAATTGAAAGGGTAGTGAAATGTTAATTAAGCTTCCCTTTCAATGTTGTTTTATAAATCCTACTGCTAACTCCTCAGCACTTTGACTTCCTGAATTTTAACTAAGTCTTTCTGAAAGAGAAAAAGCTCACTTTCCTCATTTGAATCAACATATTTTTTGGTACTATTTTGAAATTAAGTATCAAATTTCCAAACGTGCTGCTGAAGGCAATTCCAACATGCATCTGTACACACACACATTTCTCTTCCGTACACACAAATCAAATCTTTCCACGTTGCCAGATCAGACTTTGATGCCGACGTGCTGTAAAAAACACCCCATTGGTGTGTATAGTTGATACTTGCGTGCAGAAATCAAATTATGCAAGAGCAAGAGTCTTGTCAGGAGGAAGAAAAAACCCCAAACAACCAAAAACCCAATTCTTTGTACTAAACACTGTCACACAGATGAGTTAAAACCACTTGAATGAGTGAGACGACCACCTTTCCTTGGCCATTGTCATTAAAGGCCACCATGGTCCTGTCCCAGGGGACAGCTGCCAACTCCATTTTCCCCCCTGCGAGCAGTTCCACGCATCACTACGGACCAGAGCCGTGGGGACCCCAGGTGTCGGACTCGAGGCTGCTTTTGGAAGTCTTCCCCCAGCACTTAACAACTGCCTCACTCGGGACAGCCCTGGTCAAATTGCTTAGGAGGCTAAGCATCCACGTTGGCTTCAACACCATACTTCAAAGGAAAAAAAGAAGAAGAAGAAGAAGAAAAAAAATCCCACTGTGCATACATGATCATCAGAGAGAACAAGAGTGCTTGTTTGCAAGCACATATGGAGCCAAGTGCCCTGAAGTCAATGGAAATATGCTGTGACTGGCAACGAGCTTCAGGCATGCCTAGAAAGCAAAGCAAAGACCTGGGGAGGAACCAGGGCAGAAATGTCCACCTGAGCCAGCACAGGGAGCCGGGGAGTAACGACCGGGTGGTTACACGGTTACCGGGTGGTTACGTGGTTACCGGGTGGTTACGTGGCCAGGCTTTGTACCTGGGGGGCTGCTGGTATAAATTAAGGTACATGCAGCTATGAAAAATGATCAACTATATTTTTGTGTGTTGTTTAAATTGCTCCATGTCATTGAGGTGTTGCACTTAAATATCACCAGAAAGTTTATTCAGTACTTTCATCTCGGAGAGCTAAGAAATTATGAACCAGATACTGTTAGAAAAGCAAGTGGGATGAAAGAGAGGTGGATGAATGTAAAGTGCTAATGAAACAACTTCTCCTGCCTGCGCTGGTGATGGCTGCAGCCTAATTTTGCTGCTAGCTGGGAAAGCGCGAGCAATTTCTACCAGCCTCTCTGCTGTCCACGGGCACCTGAAACACAGCAGCGACGCTGGAGAGCCTTGCTACTTATTAATGTCATTGGTAATGAAAAAGGCTGAGCAGCAGCAGTACAGCGTAGTCTCAGGAAACCAAAATTGTGCCACTTAGTTTCCAATTGTGAAAATCATAATTGCAGCAACAAGAGTATAGAAACAGCTTTCTTCTGGCTTAAACTCCAAAGAAACTCATGGCTTAGGCACCTGAATTTCCTGTTGGGTACAGCTCTGGTACCAGTTTTGCATGGCAGAAATTCAAAGGCAAATAGGTTTTCTTCACCCGCTCCCAGGAAACATATGAAATATACTTAGGGACCTAAGAAATGTTCCTTTTACTCTGTTTACATCCAAATATCTACTCTGTAGGTGTAATTCTTCTATGGACTGAATTGTGCTTTTCAGGATTCACTCCAGATTTCCATTATTGCTCTTCCTTTCTGGATTTCCATTATTGCTCTTCCTTATAACAACTGCTAGGCTTAAGACATTATTTAAAGAAAAACAAAGCTAAAAACCTATGCACACATTCAAATGTAGTTCGTCTTAATACCATACATACATTAATAAAACCTTTTTTAAAGTTCTCACTAACTGAGCTCCTCTAACACCCAGGGACTGTTGCA
>NW_009630673.1:709-27956 GCF_000690535.1 Cariama cristata | reverse complement strand
TGAACAGAATACAAAACATATGAAGGGGCAGAGGGTTTGGGGGTTTTTAGGGCTGTATTTTCAGCCAGACACTTCAATTCAGGATTCGTTTGCGACAGAGGCAGAGATCCAAAGCACTTTTTCATTCTAGGCATCGTGCTCCAGTCACTTTTAGGTCTGTGATATGTTTGTCAGATATTCACATTTAAATGACAGATGCATTATCTATATGTTTGTCAGATATTCACATTTAAATAACAGACGCATTATCAGCACGATTTAGGGGAACTCAACACAGTCTAGAGCAACAATAGCTATAGAACTAACATTAGCTACAAATAAATCCTCTACAAAATATTCTTTCCTTGATTTAAAGCCAACACAGTAGGAGGAGATAAACTATGCAGAAACTTTGGAATTACAGTTCCATATATTCCAAGTATGCAGTTTTTTGAAATCTAAAAGAAATTTATGAACTGGCCTCATTCGGGCAAGTATTTTTTTCTAGCACTATTATTAATATAATGTTATCGTACAATACTCAAGTTTATTTTTTCTGTCATACCTAAAGCTGCATTCTAAACACAGACTGAATGATGCTGACAGCAAACAATGTGCATCCTTCCCCGGTGCATCCTTCCCCAGTTCCGTGTTGCCCTGTAGCTCCTACACATTGGCCAAGTTTCAGCCACCCTTTGCCTAAAAGTACCCACAGAAGAGCACTACATATTTTAACAGTATTCAAGTTGCAACAAAGCACCAAAACCAACAGTGAAAATGTGGCCCAAATGAAATGAGTGGAATTTCTGCTCTTCGGCAAGGACACAACTTCACCCGACAAAGCTACAACGAAGCTCATGCTCTTAATTCATTCCTCTAGGACAGCGGATGAAGGGATTGTACAGGAGGTAGGATGAAGCATGGCAGATAAATATAATGAAGGTTGACAGCCTTTACTCTGCTTTCCTTGATATTTAAAGGCCCGTGTCAATTTTATTTTCCAGATGATAAAATATAACTACCACTACCTCAAGATGCACCATAAACATCACATAAATTCCAGCATAAGTAATCAACAAGTGATCTCAATAGGACTCAAGGAGATCACAAAACAAAATCTGCATAGGAACACAGGACACAGATGGAAAATGTCAGGCTCCGCTAATGAGAAGGTGCACTTTAGAGCTGCTGGTCCCACTATGAAGATGCTGCTTCGTTAACAGTCCCTGCAAAGCCTACAAATGAGGGCTTCACCAAGAATGGCTTGCTGCAGGTCTGTGCATGAAGTTATACTAGTGTGCATGTCTAAAACCGACACAAATTCTTCTGTGGATAACCATCATTATAAACCTCACATATTTATATTACTAAGTTTAAAAATACAAGCTAAGCCTAAATAAACTAGGCTTAAATTGACATAAGGTAATCCACATCCAGAATGGCAGCAGTGTTTCATTTTTGAAGCCAGTTTTAGATAAACGTGTTTGGGTGTAGACTTGGTCTCACATAATATTAACTGTCAAGATAAAGCAGGAGGAGATGGAATAATCTTTCAGATCTACCATGACTCAAAATACTAATGATGGTGCTGATTTTCAAAAAATGCGAAACAGTGAACAGTAAGGGAAGAGCTGTATCTATTCAAGTAGACACTTAAGCCATCAAAAGGTCATTAAAAAATGTGAACTACAGAGACCTAAGACCAGGAGTGGCAAAATTATGTAGACGTGGGAAATCTCTACCAAGCAGGAAGGTAACAAGTGCGGCAAAAGTGACCACTTTTCACTGCTGATGCATTACTTTCAACCAAAACCCCCAAACCACAACTAGCATTAGCTTTGTAATAGCTTGCATGGATGAACGTACAACGGCCTGATATATTTACGCTAATTCTGCTTTGCTCTTACATCACACTCAAAAAGTTTTAAGATAAAAAAATCCATACACAACACTGACACCACTTAGCACTCTATTTCATTGTGCAGTTAAAATTACGAGGTTTAAAGCAAGATGCTGCCATAACCAGGAACACCAACGTTGTCATGGGGAAATAGTTTCTGGAAAATCCAGGGAGGTACAAATGCCTGGAAAGCAACTTAGCAGCCATCCCTACATACTGCCCCTGTAATGTATGCTCAGTGCACGCTGGGAGCTGGATAAAGATGCCTCTTTGAAAGAAAAATCTTCAGAAAATATTTTGCTTCTTTTTAGTTCTGAAATCCAGCACTATAACATTTCCTACCCAGTAGCAACAATCCGCTCTCAGCGATCCTTGCTTCTGGGTAAACACTGCCCTATAGATAGCTCCCAAACATGAAAACTCTGATTTCTTTCAAAAGGCACAGACAGTTGCACAAACACACAGCAAAGCTCAGAAATGAAATTTCCCTTTCTTCCAACCAGACAGTAAAAAAAAAAAAAAAGTCATCTTATTATTTAGAGCGATATTACACGCTGTGTTTGTAAAAGCTGTAATGGAAATCAATTCTGTTTTCTTTGGACCTCTGTGCTGCTCACACCATACTGCACTCTTTGGAATAACTTCAGCCCCTCATTTAAACAACAAAAAAAAACCAGGAAAGGGCCTAAAAATGTCTAATAAGGAATGCAACCTTTTATTACATTTGTAGCTCTAGCTTTACGTGAATACTTCTATTTCAGTGTGCATTTTATGAGAATGATTCTCTAAACACTTTGCAAAGCTTTAGGAAACACCTTTAGTGCTTGTTCATCAGCCAGTGGCAATGGTCCCAGGTCCAAACCACTTTTATCCTTTTAATTCTGCAACTCTCCACAACCATCACACTTAAATTTATAGCCTCCTCCCTACAAGATCACAATTCCCAATTTATCCCGTGGTTTCCTGGGCCTACGGTTTCCCCAGGATCCTCTCTGCACTTCTAGAAAGCAACACACCCCCCTTTCTTCAATACAGGGTACTGGGCCCTGGTGCTCCATCCCATTTCAGAGGTTCATCAGACCCTGAGACAGGGTCCTGCTGCACTGGCTCCCAGCTGTTTGGTACCTCTTCTCCGGGAAAAGGGGGATTCTTATTTCTCCGCTCCCTCACCTCCTTGTCAAACCCATTGCACCATCCCCTTTTTGGCAAGACGCAACACCTCCTGCTCTGCTCTGGTTGAAGGAGTAGTGCTATCTGGACTACGCTTTTCCTTTCTTCTCCTCTACTGATAGGAAAAGCTAGGACTTCATCTTGCTCCTGGCAGCTGTCCTTCACAGCCATGCTTGGATTTGGCATCCTGGAAAACCACGTGTTTTCCTAGTGGTAACAGTTTCAATTTGTTAAAAAAAAAAAAAAATAAATTAATTGGGGGGGTCATTGTTGCGCACTGGGAGAAAACAGAGGGAGGCAGAACAACAAAATGCTTTTAATTATGAAGCTCAGCAAAAATGTTTTAAATGGAACACCATTCATTTTAGTTCACATCAGAAATCCGTGGTAATTCCTCAACAAGTCCATTTCAAGAGTGAGATGTATTTTAAGCTACCCAAACCTCTGTGGTAATAGGTTCAGTAAAAATCACATGCACTAGCAAAGAAGGAAATCAAAACTTTCTGTCTGCAAAAATGCAGATACACCTGCAAAGCACCCTCCTGCTAGTATTACCACCCAGACAGGCCGTCTCACGAGCAGGATTTGCAGACCCCATATACCCCAGTCACCCCACAGCCCCGACCCCACAGCCACGGCTGATCTCCTCCCCTGCAGAGAGCAACAGAAGCACAAGCATAATGAGTAATTAGACAGACTTCTGCAGTGTCCCTCAGCAAAAAAAACCTGATTATTATTATTATTATTATTGACTCAGCTATGGAACATACATTTTGATAGCAGTATTTTCGAAATGCCAGTTCTATAAATTGAAATAAATTCAACATAGTCCTAAATCCTTTAAATGTTTCAAAACTTGTATGAATGTTAAAGCATTCTACTGCAGCATACTTGTCATCACTAGTGCAACCACGGGATCAAACTTGGTCTTAACTTACACTACAGAGTGAGCCCTAAAACATAAATCACCTTGGCTTGAAAGAACTTCTGCATGTAAACTTGGAATACCAAGAAATAAAGCCAGATTTAAATTGATAAGTGGAAAAGTATAGATGATCAAAATGAAAGTTTATATTAAATGTGCAGTGGGTCTATCAACATTGTAGTCAAAGCCTTGAGGACCCACGACCAGACGACTTCAGTAGGTTCACCTCCTCCTCCGCAGCTACTGCAGCAAGGCCACATGACTTCCCTTTGAAATTTGGCATCTTGCTTCATGCAAACCTATAAAACCAACCTCAAACTGAGCACTTAAAACTAATGAACACTGAAACACACACACTTAAAATGGCCGATTTTGTAGGGAAACAGAGTCTCTGTGTTCACCACTTAAGTGATAGCGGTGTTCACAAAATCTCGGGTAGCTGATATGTAGGCTTTTATCTCACCTTGAAGGATGTGCTCCTCTGCCAGGATCTTTTTTGCTTAAACTAATAAATTGAGAGTCACTTCTGAGCATTTCTGCCTGGCTTCAACACCCCAGCTATTTCCTGAACACCAAACCAGGTCAAAACCTGGACACCCTCCCCATCTCCCATATTGAACTTCCATGGAAAGGTACCGTGAGAAATCTGGAAGGAACACGAGCATGTAGGACAGGAGGGCTGTTGAGGGGATGAGACCCACGGCATGCCCTGCACACCCATGCCACCCAGCAGAGGTGCAGCCCTGTTGTTCCTAACAGGCACGCACACAACTAAACCTGATGGCCAATTCCTTCCCAGGCTGGAGAGGAACCAGGGATTTCCTTGCCCATCTTGCTCATTCACACCGCCTTATCCAGCAGATACCTAAAAATGCAGTCAGGGATGAGGAGGATGACAAAGAAAACACCTTTTCCTCTGCTTGATTTGGAGTGTGGACTGGAAGTAGCCCTCCAGGGAAGATGCTCAAAGTACTAGGCTATACCAAACGTAGAGACAGATCCTTCTGCAGCACTTCTTTTCAATGGTTTTCAACTTTTAAAAAGAAGTATTTGCAAGCTTTGTTTAAATTAAAGAGTAAAAAAGCTCACACAAGGGACCTGCTGAGGAAATGGGATTACAAACCCTGCTCCAGTGCAATTAAGTTTTCCAGCAAACGGGACATTTGGCTGAAACAGGAAGACCCACTCAATATTCTGCCAACTGGGTCCTTCCTCAGGAGGTGGGAAACTTGCCCCAGTTCGGGAACTGGGGATTTAATTCAATCTCCCATTTCTCAGAAGAGTGCAGCAACCTTTGATCTTATGGACACAAATGGATACCCGCTCCCGCCGCCAGCTCATTTTTGTGGGGAAGGAAAAAATTTACCAGACTCTCTCATAGGAGGCCAAAAGCCCTGAAATCTCAAGTTGCCATGTTTAGACTCTTACTTATTGAGAAAAGTTTTCTAAAACTGTTTACAATAAGAAATGTATTAAAGGAACATGGTATCATAGCTATAAACATTTTATTTGAGAAATAACAATAAACCCACAATGAAAACAGCTGCAGTTAGGCATTCCCTGGCAGTTACTAACCCTGCAAAACTCCAGAAATGTTCAAATACACGAACACCCAAAGTAAACAAATATAGCCCAGAAAAAAGAAACAATCCTGACAATTCATGCTGTCAAAAAACCAGAAACCATAAAGAGCTATTATAAATAAAAAAAATACATCATACTTAAAATTTCCTTTCCTTTAGTCAGAGTTTTAATTAGTAAGAGAAACTTTTAAAAATACTCACTTTCAAAGCTTCAAAACAAAGCTTAATAGCATCTTTCTGAAGTTTCTTGCCTGCTGTGAAAATATATTTGAAAGAAATAGTGCACAAGTATACGGAATATTTCTTATAATACTTACCAAACTTTTACAAGCAAGAAACCAGAAAGTCACATAGATTATATATAATTTAAATTTTTTGTCTCTTATTTCAACAGCTTACTTTTATCTCATTATACGGAAAATTATTTTCAATAAACTCTATACACAAACAGAACTGTTTCATCTTTAAAAAAAAAATTTAAGATGTAGCCAAGAAGATAAATTAAGAACCTAGAAGACCACCTTTAATAGGCAGTACAGTAGGCACAACTGAAAACTGAGTACGCTAAAACCAGTACCTTTAGAAAAATGATAATGTTCAGCTGGTGGAGTAGAATGGAGTGGTCTAATTCTGACAAGTGAGGACTTTGAGCCACTCTCCTGATTAGCTGTGGGGTCTTGTTTGTCAAAACTCTTTGTATTAAACACCCTTTTCTGTAAGATGAGATATTACTGCAGTGAGGTCATCATGGCTATTTAAAAATAATTTCTGCACCATAATTGCCCTGAGTTAACCATTTCTAAGCATCAAAACTTTACATACATGATATATTGCCCATTTATTATTTCTTAAATAAACGCACTATAAAAGTTTTGACCTTGCAAAACCAAATCAGGTCTTTTTAAAATAACAACAACAACAACAAAAAAACCCAACAAAAACAAACCACACATGATTTACAGTAGTGTTCCAGGGCACTGCACCCTTCAGAGCAACTCCGTGAATGATATCTTCTCTTTTTGACTGGTACAGCTATGTTTTTCTCTAGATAAGAGAACATTTTCCCATACCACGGGATAGTTCATCCCCCTTTTCTCCAGCCTCAAGTCTAAAGATATGTGGTGGTAAAAGTCAAGAAAGCAAATGAAAGGAGCGCATAACACTATGTCTTGAAGACAGGTCTGTACATTTAAGACTTTTTCAAGCAGGTAGTTAAAAATACCAATTTTGGCATGGGAACACAATGCAATTTAAGTCTTCCCTGTTATGATGATGTTGCAGTCAATGATATAGCTGTGTAATCCAACACAAGTGTTACACCGTATGGGTGTGACATGATTACATGTTTGCGTGTGTAACCCCTTAGACTATACCAGATACTAGAGTTGTTGAGGTGTGAGCTGTTAGAATACACCAAGTGTATTTTCTTCTTAATTGCTATATTGGAAATATATGCCCACCGAGTTCACATGTTAAAACTACAGATTTTCAAAAACCGTTCACAACTTATTTAACTGAAGATGAAGATCCAGTTAGCTACTTGTTAATGAGCATCCAAACTTTTGTTTAATATCCAAGTTTGACGCCCAAAGCGTGTTTTCATATTACTGACGTTTAACATAATGACTCTTCACTAAAACAATGTTCTTAGAAAACCGCTTTTAAGAAGTCAGACTGTCCAGACTCTGTGCCCTGAATGGTTTTCGCATATCTGAGGGCCCTGATGAAGTTATGATGATGATGGAAATTCTTCCTGGTCACAACTTTTAAGAAACAATAAAAACCTCACCATCTTAAAGAAAACAAAAACTGTACCGAGTCACGACTGGTGCATGTGTCAAGTGGAGAGGAAGGCAGTGCAGGGAGGGTTGAGGCACCCCAGCTCCAAGAAGAAAAAAAACCCAAACACCTAAACTTGGAATTGGGAGTGTGGGGACAGACACAAGAAGAGTGAGAAATGGTAAGACACAGAGAGGTAGAGGAGAAATGCAATTACAGGAAAAGAGCAGAGAGAAAAAGGTGTTGGGAACAGAGAAAGAGGCACCCAGCAGTGGGCTGGGAAGCAGAAATAGATTACAAGGACCAAGAGGAATTAGAGGAAAAGGTTGGGGACACTTCAAGTGCTCTTCCTCGTCACCTCCCTCGCAGCTCCTACGTCCCGCAGAGGGAACAGAGCCGGCGTGAGCGTGCAGTGGAGAAGGCTATCACCCAGTGAAGCTCCTCCTGAAGCAAAGATCCCTCCAACCCAGGCCACTTTTGGGTTGCAGCCCAGAGACAGGTCCTCTCCTCTCTCCTGCAGCCTCCGTGCCCAGGGCAGGTTGCCCGCGGAGCCCAGCAGGCTGGCGGCAGAGGAGCTGGCACCGGGGTGGTTGGCAGGAGGAGAGCGCAGAAGGATACCGGCCTTGCAGCCCCACACGTTTTCAAGAGGAAAACGAACAGTGGAGGAAATCCAGGCAACCAGAAACACCGGCCAGACAATTGAACGAGTATGGAGGTTTGCTGTAGACTCCTCAGTAAATCCAGTTCTTCCTTTTGGCATTGCTTCAGCTCCCTTTCATGTGCTGTTTGCATGCTGAGACATGCAATAGGCTTATCCCCGGGGAGTCCTGAACTAAGGATGCTCTCGAGCCTGTCCTCACAACTGCCTTAGACTATTGCTTAGAAAGATTGTTTAAATTATTTCTCTATTCCTACCCCCCCCTTACAGTATCAGACTACCTCACCATTGCTACGTATCCGTTCTCCTCTCAGATCTGTGATACACAGCCACATTAATAGGTCCCCCCTCTCCTATAAACAAAAGAAAATCTCCAAACAGGGAATTAGATACAGGATTGAGTATGATTGCCCAAAGTGACAAAGAAAAGTTGTTCCAAACCCAGAAACTGGATACAGGTATCCCGAAGCTTGTAGCTACTGCCTTACTCAAATAAATACTTACTTCTTTAGAGATGAGTATCAGCAAACTTTTTAAGCAGGTGCATCTAGAGAAACTGAACTTGAACATCAGAGGGCCAAGCTGCCTAAGCCAGAGAAATAATGGGATGCAGCAACCAAGGTGCCAAGCCTCAAGTGAGGACAGGTGGTGTCTGGTTTTTCATCTGCCCATGCCTGCTGCACAAAGGTAACCGGTCCTGTCCCGCTGCCCTGCCAGCACACCATCCCCATCACTGCCGGGGAACCACGTCCTTCCAGTGAAGGAGATGTCCCTCGAAAAGCTAATAACAAGGGAGGGCTGGCTGTGTCACCGCAGCCAGGATCGAATGCTGCTTTCACCATAAATCACGGATCCAATCTTTTCCATTTGCAAAACGAGCAATGTGTCTCCAACAAAACTACAGACCTCCTGGAGCATCTGTATGAGCACCAAACATTGAATCCCTTTTCAAAGACGGCAGAAATAAATCCCATGCAGCATGACATCAGGAAGGTAAAAATGTGAATGTGAAATTAGTGTAGGTTAACTCATGACCACAAAAACTAACACAGATCACTGACATGTTCCTGGTGTCAGTCATTGGCACAGCTAAGACAGTTTTGCTGCCTTTCATTTCATACTACAATGTAGCTGGAATTTCAAGTTCCCCAATTTCCTCAGCTCACAGAAACAGCTTCTGAGATGATTTCCACATTCTGGGAACAGATTTTTACCCTTAAACTAGCCGTGCGTACCCTCAGATTTCACATTTTTGTCTTGAAATAAAACAGCAGCAGTAATTGTTAATTTAAGACCCCACACGATGCAAATTTTTGTTCTGGAGCCAAATATGGTGATTGGAAACAGATGAACATGAAACACCTTCTACTGAGCAGAATTAAAACTAAATATTAGTGAAGCGTGTTGCTGATTTGATATATGACACATCAGACATTGATTACTGATTTTTTCTTTGCTACAGGGAAATACCAGAAGTGCCCTACTAGTCTTTCAAGAATTGTACAACCATTGGTAAAGTGCCACACATTCGGCTCCTGTCCCCTCCTGCCTTCTTGGGTTTCAGCTGGTTTCCCTGTACTCACCAAGGACGAAGCTACTCGATATATGACATTCTTCCCGTTATCCCTGATGCTGGATTTCCCTCTTCTGTTTACAAGCTTTAACAATGAATAAAAGATTTTAAACTCTAATGCTCATCTCCTGCTCAGACCTTGAAATCAGGCACAGAGTATTGTGGATGGACTTGGAGATGTTTAAGCTTTCTTCTGTTTTTGAGCGCATTAGTAATAACCAGATAAATAACAGAAAGTTCTGGAGGACTAAGGCTAGAAGTGCTCGCTTGCACTGAAGATCTCCGTTATTAAAAGCTAACGCAATCTACTGAATGGAAAGACTGTAACCAAAGTACAGGTTGGGAATAAAGGATGGGAAAAAGCCTGGAACTACTGGACTATTTCCAAAAAGGACTCTGCCACGTTGACACATACATCACTGCCTGATCGAGGCCAGCAAAAGCAAGCCTCGATCTTTCTTAAACAATGCTAAAGTATATATTTGCAACTAATATATCTGCCAATCCAATCCATTCGTCAAGGAAAAGAAATTCATTACCAGAACATACCTCCCATAATAGCAGAAGAGGACATGGTAAAGTCCTTCTGGAATTGCCCTCCTTTTGTCAAACCCCAGGAAAAAATGTGGATTTTAATTCAAAAAGGTACCTGCAAATGCGCAATGCCAAATTCTTATCCACGCTCTGAATGGGGGAATGTAATGCTCCAGGGGATTCTGAAAAAAAGAAGAAAACAAAATATGAAAGAAGGCATTAAAAACCCCCACCCACAGAGCAGTAATAGGGCAGGTGCATACACGTCGGTGCTGCTGTGATGCTGGAGGTCGTGGAAAACGGATGGCAAGGCTGGTCCACGCCACGAGAAGGGAGGGAGAGAAACACAAGGCACCCCCAGGAACAACCAGGGCTATTTGACATGAAAGATGAGCTAAGGGATGAAACCAACACGGCTGCGCACTGGAAAAGCTATGAGATGCGTAATAACAACTAATTAAAAAGTCATTTGGGAAGCCTCAGAACACAAGCTCACATATGCCGCAGGATCCGAGATGCGAGACGAGATGCAGCCATGCTGTGGAGCAGTGTATAAAGGCAAACAGGGCCAAATTTCAAAATGGAATTTTTAATTCACTGATGACCGACAACACAAAATTGTGCATTTTAAGTTCTTGTTATAGATAAACAATCCCTTTTGTTTTGGTTTTGGCTATTTCCAGATGAAGAAGAGAGAAAATACTGTAAAAAAAACAAACCCAAAGCTCAAACACTATTTCCATGATGCAGCTTTAGCAGGGCGTGGAATCAGCGCCAGCTACTTTGCAAGTAACTGAGGAAAAATATCAACATGTAAATGTTAGTGTTACTTCAGGGCAGCTGCTAGCTGATTTTGACATGAAAATAGGGAATCTACAGTGATGATCTGTTTTCAAGTGACCTCCCATATTCAGAGTTAAGATCGAAGAGCAAAAAATTTGTGTGCTTGAAAACCCTGCACCTCCCCGCTGGGAACTAGAGAGAGCTGACAGGATATTTTCCAAACGAGCAACAACTGCGTCAAAAAACTACTCCTGAATTTTTATACATCTATTAGGAATTAGTTATTTACTTTCCAGCATCTATTTGAAGTGATTATTCATGGAAGAATTATAATGTTCAACAGGTGGCACAAAATTACTAAAACAGTATGGATTTTGCTATTTTTTTTTAATAGCCTCTTCCCCTTTTCTAAAGCACTTATTTTAGACAATGCTTTTTTAAACTATGGCAGTAGTGTAGTTACAAAACACTACTCCTATCTAGCCAACTGATACATCTTTCATTTCATATGCAGTATCTTCTACTTTTTGTGTCCAAAATTATTAGGTACTTTTGGGAGATTTAAACCAGTTATTAAAATCCTTGCAGAAAAAAAATTCAAACCTTTGTATTTTGTGTCACCTGCTAAAAACATTTGTAACTATCTTCACAGTACAACAGGCTGACAGAAAAGCACGTAATTTTAAAATGTTGAGATTATATTCCTGTAATTAAGTATTTGTATACGCAATAGTTAAAGGACAAATAAATCGGTGTATTCATTTGGGAGGGAAACAGCTCTGCGGGAGGATGCAGCCTTCCTCCTCACATTTTTAGGCGGGAAGGGAAGAAGCAGTTTTCCTAACCCTGCTTTGAGGTTGGGGACACCCAGCAGGAGGAGGGAAAAGCCAAGGTGAGGAAAACTCACCAGCACTATGTTTTTTTAAGAGAGTTCAAAAACACAGACACCACGTAAGGGCACGCACCAGAAAGTTTCCTTCTTCCCACATCAACAGGTATACACTTTCGGGTTTTTTTATTGGTACGAGTATATAGACATAAAAACTCACATATATACGGTTTACTCCAATACTAGTAATTCAAACAGACTTAAAAACTATTCATGAGGTAGTAGCTATACACAAAAACAAAGCCCTTCAAAATTTTGGCAAGACGAGAAAAGTTTCTATCATTTCCTCAAAATATATAACGCTTATTTTAGATCGTCATTTCAAACAGCAACAGGAATCAACACATTTACGATGTGACTGTCAGTGTGAACTATATAGTGGGATATGTTCTCGTTTAGCGAACAGCAGTGTATGCTATTTAAAAAACATATAGCCTATTGCATCTTCTAAGTGCTAGAAAGAGGTCATAGTAATAAAAAGTGTGAGTATTAATACTGAAGTAGCTCCCGTACAGTGGGTTGCCATAATCCTCTGGTTCCACAATAAACATACCGCTCCAGATCTCAAGGGTTGCTTGAGAGGGTACGCATTAAACTGTGAAATCACGAGGAAGGGACATACCACACCGCCTTCTCTCGGCTTGGATCTGGATCCAGGACAGCAACGACCAAGGAAGAAATACAAACAAAACCCAAACAGATTAACATTCTGCAGAACTTTTAAGCACCTGACTGGTTTCAATGTTCATGCTATAGAACAAAACACGAACAATCCCATTTAGCACCTAAAAAAGGAGAGTGCAGTGACAAAACTCTTAATGGATAAGGCTGATAAGAGCAATACGGAGTCAGACCAAGTACTACGGAAGTCCTTCAACACGACAGCACAATATTCTCCGGTCTACGCATCTCATACATAGATGGGACCAACCGCGAAGCACCACTGTGGACAACCATCTGAGAGGGCTCGGGTGCCTCCACCAGCAGGAGAGCAAATCCTCAGGCAGGCAGCACTGGATTTTGTAGGTACAGGATGAACAGCCCAAGGCAGAACCATACATTAACTGCACTGTTTTAAGTGGATGAACTGTTCTTGGTGACAAGTCTCCAGAAGCACCTTATCAGTCCAACGTAGTGGTCTTCAGTGACACATTTTAGACAAACTTCTTAATCGACACAACACCCTTAACACAGCCGAGAGGGACCAGATGCACTACAGTGAACGTATTTAAACATAAACATGCAACTGCAAGAAAAAGCAGAGAAAATGCAGAACGTACCATAAGTTTCAGTAGAAAACGTGAGCAGGGACTTATCAGGACAGCTGAAGACACCAAATCCTCCTTTCCCAATTAATTATACTGTTTTAGTATAAGTGGTGTCATATGAATGTTTCTCAAGTTCTAATTACTCAGGTAGGTACAATTCTAATGTCTTTAGAAAACCTCATCCCTTCGGCACGCACCATGCCAGACCCCTCGTCACAAACTTTTGGGTCCCCCACCCATCTACCTGTATGGCCCAGCCCCAGTGCAGAGCAACCCAGAAAGGTCACCACCAAGTAATGTGCGCTTGTCTTCTCCACGGGGTAGAAGGAAGAAAATAAAGAAACAGGCTCTGCTTGTCCCACACCTGGGGAATTTGTAGTACAATACGTGGCCAGCCTTGGCTTGGAAGAGCTCACCTGCTTGTGACTAAACCACTACCAAATGCCTGGCCTCCAAGAAGGCAACAGAACTTATGGCTGACGACTAATATAGTTGATTCTTTGGTGCTTTTCAATTCTTTCTTGGATTTCTTGCTGGACCTGGAGGTCCAGGATTCAATTTCTCTTGCACATGTATGATTCAGATGAAAATATAGCTAGGCATGGTGCCATACAGTCTTACGTCGGATGTAGAGTAGAGTCTGAAAACACATGGAGTGATAGGACAAGGGGCAACAGCTTTAAACTGGAAGAGGGAAGATTTAGATGAGATATCAGGAAGAAATTCTTCCCGGTGAGGGTGGTGAGGCAGTGGCAGAGGTTGCCCAGAGAAGCTGTGGCTGCCCCATCCCTGGGAGTGTTCAAGGCCAGGTTGGATGGGGCTGTGAGCAACCTGGTCTCGTGGAAGGTGTCCCTGCCCATGGCAGGGGTTGGAACTGGGTGGTCTTTAAGGTCGACCAAACCATTCCGTGACTCTATGTATGACTACTGAGAGCCCAGCGCTGCTCTCTGGCCATGCACAGACCTGCTCCCTGCAGGCAGGGTACAGCGGGGCAGCCCCACCACCCCGGCTGCCACAGCGCACGCCGTCAGCTGTGCACAGTTACCGCTCCGTTTATTTCTCATTATTGCTCTTTCTCAGATTTTTTTTTTTTTTCCCTTTAAGTAACTTAACAAGGCCAGTGCTAGCAGATTCATATTACCTCAATAGGAAAGACTGGTCTCCACAATACTTTCTTTTAGGAACAATAAGTGGTCCCACAGTACTTCTCTTAGAAATCAGTAACAGATACACAGATATAGTGCCAAAGACATGGTAGCTGAGATCTGTGCAAAAAACTGATCGGTCACTGGCTCTTACTAGACAGGTGCATGGGATGTAGTTCAGTTCTGGCCTCACTGTGAATCATTAAAGCAACTGTCCTTATCTTTTTATTTCCCTTTTTAAAAAAACAAAACAAAACCCAAACACATAAAAAATAAAAAAAGAGAGGGAAAACAAATGAGAAATAATAAAGAAAAAATACTTTAAAACATCTTAGATCTAAAACAGCACAAGGAAAGCTGATGTCAGACTTCTCAAAATCACAAAAATCCATGAAACTGAGCCACATACAAAAGCGAGTTTACCTCCCGAGCTTCAACTGGAAGACCTAGCCTCCTTCGTAAGGGCAGGAAATGCCTAACACCCAGATAGGAAGCACCCAAATCAAGATAAGAAACTCTGGACTAGACTCAGACTGTAAAAAAAATATTAATTTCTTCAATATTTTTCAAATCAACCAATTATATGGGTGTGAACTATCACATTCTACTCCAAAAGGACATTTCTCTATAGCTTTTTTCTCTCTAAAATCCCACAGCCTCATTCAAATTTCTCTCCAAAAAATCCTTCTGGAATGCCTAGAAAAACACTCCACAACAGCCAGGCAGCTTGCTTGCTGCAATTGCTCGTTACTCAAATTTCAACGGTCCCTCTCATCTGCTGGTGAAATCAAGGTCAAGTGAAAAACTTTAACCACCACTATGAGGTTAAAATTAAATTTGTAGATAGATAAATTCTAAACATTTCTACCATTTTCAGACTTTTTTTTTTTTTATCATTTGGCAAGCAAAAGGAGATGCAAACTGTTCAGGAAGGACTGATGCTCCTTTTCAGGACTGACTTGAGGACATCCACACCCAGGCTGGGTGCTGGCAGGACCAAAGTTCTCCTTCCACCTGCAGTGCCCAGACGTTCTAGTAACACGCCACATTTAGAAGACTCGTTAAGGAATATATATCTTTGTAATGGGGTTGAGACCTTTAGGACTAAAAACCATTGAAACGCAAGAGTAATATACAAAAATAAAGACTTCCTTCTCTTTCTGGTTAGCATCCCTACTTCTTTCTGTGGGTCAGCCTTGTCTCTAAAGGTACCGGATCCTTCTGAGGTCATGTACACTTTCAATCCGTGGGGTCAGAAAACTCTTCCACCAGCGGTCCCTTTAGTCAGTTGCTTGTCAGTTCAGCACCCTTACAACAAAAAGCACTATGCTATGAGAAAAAACACTGTGGGGTCCAGATCACCGAGTATTGTGACTGATATTGCACATCTGAAATTTCAAAATCTCAAAGGAAGGAATGACCAACACGTCTGCCACGCAAGCAAGATCCCAGTGAGGATTTTAAAACGGAGAAAGAGGCTAGCCCAAGATCTGGATTTCTTATTTGAGATACATCTGAAGAATGAAAGAGACATCTGGCCCTGGATAATACCAGCAGAGGGACATATCTCATAACAAATTCAAAGTCATTACCAAGGACATATCTTGTTCAGTATCTCTTAACTGAAGAGCATGGTGAGCACCGTGCCTGGGGTAAGCATACAGGCACCGTGGTGAGGATTCAGGGAGTGTACCTGATTCTTCTTATTTTTAGTTGCTGGAAACCAGGGAGTTTGCCTCCTGAGCCAGAACCTGGCTTTTCCTTAGATAGCTACAACCTGAGAATCGCCAAAGCTTATCTCAGTTTAGACCCAGAGGTCTGAATCCTAATGAAGAATAATTAAAACACTGTTTCCCCTTGCTGATGGAAACTGAAATGGAAGAAAAATGGAACGGAATTATTATAAAACAAGTCTCAAGCAGGCAACATCATGCCAACTAAAAGCATCTTGCAGTCTGCACTCCTTATGGAAAGCTAAAATATTTATACCTAAATACACTTTCCATAGCTGTTCTGCTTTTTGCCTTCACCCAGGTTCAGTGAAGTCTTGACCCCGAACACTAAAACCACAGAAACACCACAACAGGAAAAGTGAAAACCACGCATGCACCTGGTATTTGAACTATCTGGATGACAACAAATCTCAATCAGGACACCACACGCTAATGTCTGCAGACCCACAGAGAGGAACGCTGCGTGCCCAAGCTGGCCAACCCGTAAATGAAGGGAGCGGGAGCTCAAAGCTGCAGCCCGGGCTCCGCCGAGGAGCGCACAGAGCGTGGAATACAGCACGGCATGGGAACCACAAGTTGTGGGACATATAACAGCTTACGATGTGTTTCCCATGACTGAAAACAAAAATTGGAGTGTTAAACACCTCCCAACCATCTTCCTTTGTAAAAATATTCATCTCACCACTTTTTTGACAAAAATTACCATAATAGAGGGAAACAAAACAAAACAAAACAAAACAAAACAAACCCCCACAAAATCCAAGGCAGTTACAGAGCCACAAAAGCTAAATTTTTAAGAGAATGAAATTCAAGTCATCCCTGACCTTTGCCTGCATGAATCATGGGGAAACTTTGCTGGCTTTGGTACTGCCAGCAAAACGTGACTTAAAAGGTTTGATGGTTTACGTGAAATGCTCACATCTGGATGTGCCACTTTCTTATCTCTCTCAAAAACTGCATCTGGTGTTTCCCACAATGGAATCCATTTCTCCACTTGCATAGCTGTGTTGTTTGTGTTAAAAAAAAAAAAGTCTCACGGTAATTATGATTACCAAAAAATTGCAGGTAACCTTTCATTCCGAGAGTTAACGTTGAACAGATGTTTCAGCACACATAATTGTACTCAGTTTTGCCTAATCTACCACAAAAGAAAACCAATTTTTGAAATGAGTAACTGTAGGTGGAGCAGTGTAACTGGAGCACATCTGAAGCACACTACCTTTCGCAACAGTTACCGTATATGATATAGATATGAAAACATTTTTCTAGACAGACACATTTCTGCATAATTTTTACAAAAAGATCAATTCAAGTACCGAAAAAGTTAAGCCCATATTTTTCATGGAAACAGTAAATTAAGCCTAAATTCAGAGACTTCGTGCATAATTTCAAGCAGTACTTAGCATCCACAAGTCAAACTGCAATCATGAAGAAGTAGGTGCTTGGTGTCTCTGACGACCAAATTTAGCAATTCAAACTGGAATGTACAAAGTTAAAGGCTACCTTTTGAAAAATTAGACCTCACGCACCTTTGCTACATGAAGGCAGCACCATGCCAGATGTAAGGAACACAGTCCATTCCTCCTCATATCCCCGGCCCATCACCCTTGGCAGCAGATCACACACATCCGTTACTAACACCTCTTGCTGAAGAGGAGGAGATGAAAATAGGACTCAGCTACATCTGTGCTTCTAGTACCAAAAGTGGATTCTTGCTTCCTCTCCACACAAAAAAAAAACCCTTTGATTTTTATGCAGTTACCTAATTAAATTTCACTGTGCATATTAAGTTTTCTGATGTCTAGCTGTTTTATGTTCAGTCTAAAATCAAAAGAGCACACGCTCATAAATGCCCCTTTCATTAAAAGAAACCAAACCAAAAACTAAGACAAGGTTTATTGTATGTAGTGATATTCCCCGCTCCACTTTAGTTGTTTCCTCAGTTCAATCAAGGAAGAGATCATGCACATAACTCCTAACTAGGTCACAAACTCTACCTTTCTAATATTTTATTCATGCACCTTGTAAAAGGATGCACATTATGTCAAGTTCCAAGTGGAGCATCGTGCTATGAGCAACAGCTCATCAAGAATGGTTGTGTTGGTATTACCCTATTTCAGGGAGAGACAGACAGATCCAATTTCTTCAGTCAGTGAGAAATAACAACATAAACCCAAGTTGTCAATCTCTTGGTGTACTATTTGTTTTAACCTATAGTCAATAGTTCATTGATGAGTCTGAATTATTCCAGAGGAATTCTCAAAAGTACCTGTAAGAAGAAAATGTATTGTACAAAGTCTAAATTAGCCACATAGAATTCATACATACATTAGAAAACATTTAATGGTCAGCACATCAAAAAAAAGGTTGAAACCTACTGTTTCATACCATGTACTCTGAAAACCATAATGCTTTTAGAATACATACACAGAATAACTGCATGTGAATTTTCAGCTGGGAGATAATGGATATCTTAAAAAATTATATGAGAATTCATCGGGTGTCATAGCTCTCAGCTCATTAACCTGGATGTTCACAATATGCCTGATCCTATTTCTTAGGATCTTCACAAACTGACACCTTCTCTCAGGCCAGTACTTATAACACGTGATTCACTAAGATTCAGATATTCTATCTTGAAATTTTCTTTTTTTCTACACCGCATTCAGCACTGCTGAGAAAGAGAAGGGCCTTTGCAGAGGTTAAAAGCGGACTCTGGGCACTAAGCCAGTCTCCAACTGTGCTTTGCCCTGCTAAACCCTGTTTGGATTTGCTGCAAGAGTATACAGTATCTGTGCAAAGGCTCTTGAAATACCAGGGGCAATCTAATCTTAAAAAAAAAAAAATAGGGAATCAGCAGGAGACACTGTTTAAGAGCCATTTTTCCACTTCAGTCACTAACAGAATATAATTTACACCCAGATCCTGGATCTGGAGTAGCACCTAGCTTTTTGGGTTGGATGTCTGTATTTGACTGCAGAATATTGAATTTTATACTAGACAACATGTTTTAAGTTCTTTGGGAGAAAAAAAGTCAGGATCAAGACTTGCCAGATGAGGAATGCTGTAAGAATGGACATTGTAAGAGAAAAATAACTGAGCTAAGAAACAGCAATCACTTTTTCTTTTCTGTTACCATACATAGAATTTGGTGTGACATCATACTATATGCAACTATCTGAAAATGTTACTTTTTTTGGAGATGTTGCACAAAAAGGTAGGGGAAAAAAAAAGGGAGCGCTTAAGACCAGTTGATATGACAAAAGAAGCCAGTCTCTGGTGTACATCTGGGGTGCAGCACAGGAAAAAAAAGAGTTTGTCTCGTAGACACGCTGCCAGGAGCGGTGCTGGCTGCCCCGGGCCAGACCCGTGTCGACCCAGGAGAGCGAGCTGGGGGCTGGGGCGTAGGAGGCGAGGGCGAGAGCATTGCCCTTGCTCAGCCCTGGGAACAGAGGGACACAGGGGACCTCCCCACTGCCTGGCGGGAGGGGACACAGGCTGTCTGCAAAAGGGCACAGAGAGGGAGGGATGGCATCGGCCAGAGCTGCAATGCAGGAAATTCTGGTGCTTTCCAAAGAAAAAAATCTTTTTATTGTCAGGGAGGTGAAATACTGGAACAGGAGCCCAGAGTGTCTGCTGGATCTCCCTCCTTGGAGATGCTCAAAACTCTCCTGCGCGTGGGTCTCAGCAACCTGACCCAATGGGACCCGGTTTGGGAAGCAGGATGGACCAGGTACCTCCGGAGGCCCCCTCCAACCCACACAATTCTCTGACCTTGTCTTGCTACCTCTGTTTCAGGGGCACCAAAAATCGGTGTCTCTTTGCCTCACCCTATCCTCAGCAGCAAGCAATCCAGACGTGGGCGGCACAGTGATAAATATTACAATGTACATATTGAAATTCATCACCATATATATCTATTACTTCCCATCGCTCCTTTTTTCCATTCTTGAAAGACTGAGATATCTGCTTCTCAGTATGCGCTAGGCATTTCCTCTGCTCTTCTGCTTTTTGCATCTCTCAGTGATTTAGTTGTCAATAGCACACAAAACAGGATGGCTTGAGGAAATCAAGAAAACATGAGGAGGTAGAACAAGAACTACCTAGAAAAAGAAAAATATGCATGACCTCTCCTTTTCAGCAGCGGGCACCTGTAAGATATTCAACACGGCAGTTAGTTAACAGGCAGGGCTGTGCAGGACTTCTTTGTGTACAGCATTTAGGGATCAGTTCAGGAAAGGGCTGAGAAGGACAAAAGCTGCTGATGCGGGTGTTTAACTGTCAGTAGAGACTAAACAGCGGGGCTGGTGGGCTGCGCCGTTCTGGGCATGCTGTAATATTGAATATGCTATGGGAGCCCCAAATACACTGTACTGGTGACACAGGTATGCGGGGACACGCAGTGACACACAGGCTGTGTTGGGACAGAACGAAGTGGTGCGTATAACAAACACTGCTACTTAGAAACTGTCTAATCAAAGGAGATTTTGTGATGGCACAAAACACATACTAGGCAGGGAAACCACCGAGGGTCCCACGTAAAGTTCTGCGGTACGTATCACATGGAGTGAACTAGTCAGTTCGATAACAACGATGTGATCTGCTCCTTGCAGCTTATGGAAGATTACGTTTAGGCAGAACCATACAATGATTTTGTCAGAACAGAAGATACGCAGACAATCTTGAGTTAGGCTGTTTGGCTCTCCCTGATGTTTCTGCTGGCAGTACAGGCAAGAACATACAAATATTTGCAGTGATACAACTCAGAAGCAGTATTCCTAGCAGATTTTGAGCAACAGAGATCACCAAATTCATTTTTTCTGTTTAGGGGAAATAAATAATAGCATTATTAGAAACTGACAGAGCACAAACAAACTAAAGAAACTCAGCAAACCCACACAGAAACTGGCTAATTAAATAAATTTTTCATAGCAAGGATGCCTGGAATCTCAAGACTGTAAAACATGCAACTCTTCCCCCATTTCATTTTCCTTAAACCAGCTCTTTTTCTTCAGTATCCCAACCAAACAAAAACTAAGTTTTGAAAACATCCATCTTAAGAGATGAGCACAATTCCATAATGAAGCTACTGAAATCAAAGCGCAACCCTCTGGTACTTTGTCACACAGCTCCTGGGAATCGCTGCTGGGAGAAGGGAGTCATCACAGAAACAAGCCCTGCTCAGCATCTGTGCATCTTAAAGATGTCAGCGCAAGATCTCAGGGTCTGGACTCACGGCTCTCTTATCTGCTAATTACTAATGCATACGAAGCAAACTTTGCAGTGATAACATCCATGTGCTCAGCAATGAACCTCCAAATGCAGATGTTCTCCACAGTGTACGTAAGCCATGGTACTACCAATGTGGTTTAAGGTTGGTGAAGTTTCCAATCAGTGTCTCTGCACTGCCAACAATCTCTTCTTCAATTCATTTTCTCATTGTGTTGCCTATGCTGTCATTATCCAACGTGATTATTACAACAGCATACCAGGAACCCACAAAAAGTACGTATGAGAGTAGAAATGTTTTACCTTTAGTATTTCCTATGAAAGAATAAATGTATACAGCTCCTGTCGCTGCATCTTTGTTTCCAGGTCCAAGCATGACTACCAACTCTTGTGATAAGGAAGTTATTACTATGTTTACACAATTAAGAGGTGATGCTAAGGATTAATAACATATATGTAATGTTTATTGATTTCGCATTGACAACTTATTTGCTTTTATAAGCCATACCTCAGTTACAAAGGCAGCACAGCTGCCCTCCACGAGTCCCCGCAGCCACGTCGCTTTCATCCTACAATCCCTCCACCAAAGCTCATGGTAATGCAAAGCAGGACTAATATAAAATGCTTTGCTTCTGATTTGCTGTTTTCTAAGTTATGGGAATGCTATAGCATCCACAACGTATTAATTGCAAAGCACTAAACCTCTCCTTCAGCAAACTGCATACCTGGTAGGGCCAAGCACCAGAGCAGCAATAGGTAAGGGGCAGTCGGAAGCGGTGTGTGCCCTTCCAGTTGTTTTCGCTGTCCGGGATGCTGGTGGATGGCTCATCTGTCAGATGAAAGCAGCTTTGGGTAGGATTGCCCTGGGAAGGGGTTGTGTTATGACAGCTCTCAGCACAGCTGAACGCTGGAACAGAGAGAGGCAGGGCAGCCCAACCCAGTCGAGCCCAGCCAAACCCAGCCCAATCAAGCTCAGCCCAGCCAAAGCGGAGGGCGCTGCTTGCGCTGCAGGTCAGCTCCTGTTCCCCTGTCTGACAATGGCAAATCTCTTAGTCACTTCGCAGTTCTGGGAAGAGAATATCGTCTTGTGAAATTACAATGCTGTTTTAATGCTACCATTATTGACATTGTCTTCAGACAATAAAATGTTCTGTCGCAGTCGCTGTGGGATGACAGCAGTGAATACACACTGAGTCACTCCACATTAATTTAAATAGAGCAACTGTGTGAACACATGGTTTTTTAGTTAAATCCACACACACACTCAAAAGTAAAAATAAGCAGATCTCCAAGGAAGAACCCACTTTCTACACAATGCAAAAGCAACCCTCGCTGCTGTGCTTCTACGAACTCAACTAACATGTGGCAAAGGGTTTAGTAAGACTACTCCTATTTTCTGACCTGGTAGCAGACAAGTACACAAAGCAACTGCCAAAGGGTTATGTCATTAAAAACGTACGTGCTTAAAGCTGGCTTTATTTGGTGACCTCTACAAGACAAGCGGAGATGGTACCCACAAGCAGGCACTCAGCATCATGGTGTTGACGCAGGGAAGTCTTGGGTTCCTCTCCTCCCCCTTCAAGAAGAAAAATCGCTCGGATGTTTTCTCACTATACGTAATATCATACCCCCCTCCAGTTACGTTCAGTTCCATTCAGAGCAGGAGATATCCGGAAGATTTCAAGTTGGAGCACAGGGAGGGTCTACTGCCCAGACGTTCACCCTTATCACAGGACCTGCTGTGCTGCCAATTCACCACGCACTGCTGATACCAATGCACGTTAAAAACAAAGCAAACAACTGCTCCGTGTTCAAACTTGTCCGTGTTTCTGCCCCTTAATTAAACCATCACTAGGAATAGAAACTGCATAAAGCACAGCTTCTGTACTTTGAAATGAAACTACAGAGGTACAGAGGGTTAAAATCAGCATGCATTTGTTTGTATTGCACATGTGAAACCATTCTCCACAGTCTTCCTCACACCGAACCTGCACACCTGCCTGAAGGCACACTATTTTACACTTCCTAAAACAAAACCTCCTACATCTAACGCTTCTACCATGCAGCCAGATATACTCCAACCAGCTACCCTCATTATGAAAGGATTTTGCTGTCATGCACGCTCCCAATTTCAGGCACTCAAACAACTGTCCTGCCTGACAGAGCAGGACTTCATGGATTCAAAGCACGTAAGTTGAGGCCAATAGAGCGTTTGTACCACCAGACTTAGGATATCTTAATTCCCTTCCTCTAGGAGAAGCCCTGCTGTGCCCACCCGGAGCTCCTGGCCTTGCCTTACTTCTTGAGGGAACTTCTCTTCCTCTCCAGCAATTCCTCATGGACAAGAGCTAGGGAAACGAGTCCCCGGCTGCCTGGCAGTTTTAAGCTCATGAGTAAACAATACAGCATGCAAAAGCGTTCAAGTGTAGATCAGGCTATAATAAAAATAATACTAATAAAAAGCCTTGTTTTTCTTCCCACAGAGGATATCTGAAGGGGACTAAGTTTCACAGGCAAATCCCTCCCTCCCTTGAAACAGCAGTGTCTAAGAGAAAGAAAAGCAATTTTCTTGCCTAACTGTGATAAAAGCTGTGGACCATAGCTTCTTAAATATCCAGAATGTAGGCAATACCTAAAAATCTGAAAACCCACTTTTTTTTTTTTCCCCTATTTCAATCCTTACACAAGCTTCTGCAATTGCCTACAGAGAACAACGTTAGACAAACAGCCAGCACACCTTAAACCATGCTTACGGCCGTGTGGGAACGGGACAGGAGGACTTGGCAGTTGGCCACCTCGCCAGGGACCAAGGTCTTAGGAGTTCCTTTTATCCTACGCTTATTTCCCCTTCTTCTCCTGGTAGGTTTTTTGTGTCCCTGTGCCACGCAAGCCCGGTTTTCTCCGCCGGCTCTAATAAGCACAGCGCACCGTGTCCCTCCCAGCAGCCGCGTTACAAACAAACTCAACCCAACAACGTGCCGTTGTCCAAAATGTACGTTGTGTGCCACAGGTTTCGTGACTTCTGGGGCTCCCTCAGGTCCACACGGTGCAGTTTATGTGGTGGGAAGAGACAACAGCATCCCCAATTCTCTCTTCTTCGCCCAAAAGCAACCAAATGTCATGCAACATGTCCTGTGCATGGACATAGCCAGTGACCGCAACGTCGGAGGTGCTCAGGAAACCACGACCTGGTAAAGAAGGACAGCATGCTACCGTCACCCACCCCGCACCCTCTGAAAGCTTATTGTACCTCGCTACGGAAACGAATGCGACTTCAAGCCCACAGAAACAGGGGAAGGAGTATGGCGGAGAGAAGTCTGTAGGTCTTTGCTCCAGGATCCCTCCCGCCCTTATGTTTATTGCTCTTAAACCTATTTCTTCCCCTCAGAGGGGGCCACTGAAAGGCCTGATGGCAGGTCACGGGTGGGCTGCACGCGATAACCCCCTCTCTTCAGATGAGACAACGGACGCAGAAACAACTACCCTAGTCGTGAACAGAGCTAGTGTAAATTACCAAGTAGCGTGGGGATTGAGGGTAATTTCAGTATCGAGCATTCCTGAGCCAAACTGGTCCTTGGTCTCGCATCGCCCCCACAAAGCGAGGGAAGCAAAGTTTCTGCACAGGTCGTTACCTCAGCGCTAAGGGCTAACTTGTCGTATTCCTCACCCCTGCTCATGCAGAATCAAGATGTGTATTTTTTTTAATCACACTTCCTAACAGTTCGCATTTTCTTTTTATGTTGCCAAGCGGGTGAATCCTTCAAACGATACTATGCAAAAACTAAGTAAAACCTCATAATTCCAGGTCAGACCATTTCCTTTCCTTAACTCCAGACTTTTCAGCCAAGGAGAGACGTGCAGGGCAGAGGGAGAGAATTCCAGAAAGGACTTACAGCTTATCCTTTGTAGCTCATGGGGAGGCTTGTGCTCTAACCATGTGAAAGCCTTATCAGTTATTATTACACTATGCTTCATGCTAAATATTTATGCTCTTTTCTCCAGTACAAAATGGTCATGTTAATACTTTAAACTTCACCATGCAGACATGAGTCTTGTATTTCTGCGTTGTCTTTTTTTTTTTGCCTTTTCTTCTCCCCCCACCTCCTCCCTCAGACATGAAGGTAAGCTTTAAGATTTATTCTAAAACTCAAGAACACTGAAATCTCGGTGAAAAAACATCTAAAATGACAAAATGCCCTGAGCATTAAAATATATTAAAAACACCAAATTTTTTACTTCATGCATTCAATCCGAGTGATTTTTAGTAGCCCACAGAACATTAAAGCCTTGTAAAGTCAGATTTACAACAGAACCTGAAACAGCCCCATCTATGGCCTATGAAGTGCTGTTATAATACAAACTTTAAAACTGTCAAACTTCAGTGAATTATGAAACTCAGCACTTCCCCTCTTTTTTAGCTCTAATCTTCTATGGAAAGCGGTTATCAGAAAAACTGCCTGCCCTTGTGCTGTAAAGATTTTTTTATTTTATCGATTTATCTTACAGCTGTTATGAAATTAAAAGTGACAAGCTGTGTGCTAAAATCACTGATTTTATGAACCTTTTTTTAAAGCTTGAATATCATTATGAGTTCTGGATTAAAATATGTGGAAAAAAGCAAAAGGGATAAGATAAAACAGGAATGAGTAGGTCCATCAAAAAATCAGGTTTGCGAGTTTAATATTTCAAAACGTATAGGAGGCAAAAGACAACAAGAAAAATCTGTCAAAACCACAAACTTGGGCCATAATGATAGGAAACAAAACGACCAACTGTGTATGGTTTTTTTATTCCTTTTTCCTAGTTTCTCTTAGATTTTTGTATTTGCTACAGGACTTCAGCAAAAATATTCTGGTTTTTGGGCATGGTCTTTGGGTAAATCTGTTCATTTGCTTCTCAGTAGAGCAAAATAAAGTTTAACAAGGATGAATTTATACCTATTTTCCACAGCACACAAAGGTGAACAACTACTGGTTGTTCACGTCAGTAAATGTGCAAGGCCTAAATACATATGGGCATTTCTCTAAGTATAGAAAAGCATAACAACCTGGGGGAAAAAAAACCCACAAAACTGCTACATGAATCTATACGTGTTACATTTCCACAGTGAAGCACCAAATTACATCAATGCAGCAGACGCCACCTCTTCCATGTGACGCCATGCATGCACTGGAGGATAAATATATACCAGGCTGTTAGTGAAAATTTCTGTAAAAGTTCACGATCTTTTCTTATAGTATCTTAGTAATCCTTATAAAACAGCTTTTTGTTTTTTCCACTTGGATTCATTTATCTTCTTTCATGCGTCATCAGTAGCTATAGCAGAAAATGAGTAACTGAAATGCCAAACGCTGCCATTAACTTCAGTATTGCATGAGAAAAGCTAAAACTTGACAAGAGATCATTGAAAATACAAACTTTTTTTTACATTACATATACATACATGCATGTGCATGTTTATAGTATTTACTTATATATTTTACCCTGAACTCCAGAAAAATCACTGCTTTCCAATTCCTGCAAAGGAAGATGAAGATCCTAACTAAAATGTCATTGTTTAAAAATAGAAAATATTTTATAAAGAGTAAACAGAATTTACCTCATGGCAGGGGGAGATAAGAGCAAGTAACAAATGTCAGAAATATCACCAGAGATAGAGCGAACCCATTCATTAAAGAAGTTATTTAGTTCCTAGATTAAGATACCAAAGAATAAAAATAACAGAGGATCAGCATCCCCCCAGATTACTAGGATTTGGAGCGAGCAGAATAAACCACTTCTAGACCAACTAAAACCACAGGATATCAAATCTAGCCATCAAATTTTGTGAGACTTTTCAATTTTTCCTCCGTGATGCAAATCAAACCTCCCCTCCGCCAAAACCCTTCTCTTTCAAGACCTTTTCTGGATCAGCTCCAGGGGCAGGGAGAAGTGCAGATGAGCGAAAACAAGTAACCCAACTTATTAAAGCCACTGCAAGGCTAGATGTATGTGGAAATGAAATCTCCTATTCCCAAGCAGATAGACTAGATATGTCAGTACGTTTTTGCCATCCCTGATATAAAAATAGGTGTCAGCAAAACCCAGTATAAATTCTTG
>NW_009630673.1:0-619 GCF_000690535.1 Cariama cristata | reverse complement strand
CCGGGGGGTGGGGGGGGGACCCACCCCAAACCTCATTTCTGTTGCATTCCAAAACAATTTTTCTTATTAGTTAAACAGGTCTTGCAAAAACTATTTCTGGGTCATCACCACTGACCCAGGGTTTGTCCCTTGTCCGAGAGGGAATGACAGGATCCCTTCCCTGCGGTACTGGTGCCAACACTGAGGGTCAGGAAAGAAGTAGTCAGGAGCATTTTGTGGCCTGGAAGTAAACCAAAACACATCTGCTTTTAACAGCCACAGCAAAACGAGGCGTGCTTCTACAAGCTGCATCTTACTATTCCTCAGGAAAACCTCCCCGGCTTTTTCAGTTCTGTATTTTTCTGTGACCAGGCACCTCGATCGGCATGTGCGGGGGCTGTTGCCAAGTGCCCCTACAACTCACACTCCTACACCTCGGACGCGTGTGCCCGTGCTCACACACCTGTAAAAGACAGTGGCACACTGGGGCAGCCGTGATCTGGAGGAAGCACTGAGCGTGGTCGACCACCCGCTGAATCAATTTATGCAGATTGCAAAGATGCTCTCCAGCATCAGTGTGGGCCACAGCAAAACACACAATAAAAAAGGAGCATTTAAAAAAAAAAAAAAAAAGAGAAAA
>NW_009630672.1:1948-14386 GCF_000690535.1 Cariama cristata | reverse complement strand
CGCCGGGCTGGATGGAACAGATGCCCCAGCCGGAGCTGCAGTCTTTCCTCTGAGATGAGTGCCCACTATTCTGCCTTGAGGGCCAGGTAGGATGAGTGCCTGTGACCTGTGCAGATGGTTACAGAACAGTGCCTGGTTGCTGGGTTATGGGTACTTCAGGTCTCTCCACTTGATCAGTGGAGTGTCCCTCCTTTGAAGGGGTATCCTTCCTGCGCACCCTCCTGCACGAACTCCTGTGCAAACTGCCACGCCATGCCCTGGCTGTTGTGTCATGCCCTGTTTGCCCACCCTGGTCGGAGCACTCCTGATCACTGGTGCTCCCTACGACTGCCCTTTGTGGGAGTGGGGGGTGGCTGCCGTTACTCTTGGCCCTGACTATGCTTCCTCAGCCGCTCTCATGAGAGCTGCTGGCTCCTGGCTGGTCTCGGGGTTTCCCTGGCTCAGGAAACTCTGCCTATGCTCTGCAATCCCCCGCTCCTCTGTGGATCACGCCTGCACCACAGCTGATCACCTCAGCAAGTGACCATTGGGGTGGTGGTTACACTACATTTTTTTCATTATACATAGTAATTACCAAAATCAAACAAATAAAAAAAGAAAACTCTTTGCTTTAGGGACAGCTAAATAGATTAGGAATGTTGTTGTTATTGCTGTTATGATGTCAATAGGAAAAGAGGTTGTTTTGGGGTTGGTCTAAAACTCTTTTCTCCAGAGGTAGAGACCCTTCTTTTAAGAGCCAAGGTTTCACTAAACAAAACTAAGCAAACAGATAGAGAAAGATCATTTAGAAAGAAGTTTCTGAGATGAATTCATACCTATCATCATGTCATCTAGGAAAGAAAAGAGTATTTAGCTGGAACATGGAAGATACAAACTCAAATCCTTTATTTGTCCGAGGAAACATGGGCTCATGTTACACATAAACCTTCTCTAATGCTTTTACTATGTGGTATTTTGGGACTTCTCAGGCTTTATAGCATGGAACTGACTATAAATTGCACAAACCAAAAAGCAGGAAAAATTCTATGGAGACTAATTGTATTTTGCTGTGTTATTTTTCAAGTCAACTCCCTGTCCTAGTCCACTTTATGAACCTGTTCACACACTCGTGTGGGCATAGCACAGAGGTACCACAGAGGAAATATGGTGATAAGAAATGGCTAAGAACTAGATGAAATTAGGATGCTTAAGTCATATTGAAGTGCTGAGGAATGAGATATGTAACTACATTCTTATATATCTGAATATTGAAGTTGTAGGTATTGGTGTCAATGTTTTTTTATTTAGCATTCTGTTTTTTGTCAATCTTATTCTGGGTTTTTTTACTAGTCCTAGACATAAAATAACAAGGACAATGAGAATTAAAATAAGTTTTAAGGTGACTAAAAGTTATTAGCTTCCATGGTCATTACAAGATTCAGTGAATTCAGCCCTTCAAGGATTTCAGTTGTACACAGTGAAATCATAATGTTAGATTAGTCTAACAATCATAATGTTAGATTAGTCTAACATTATGATTGCTTTCAGAATTAATTCACTCTTTTATGTGTAAGACTAGACAATCAATAAACTGTATTGTACAAATAAACATTTCAGAAAACCTCACACATAACTATGCAGAACGGACTCTATTCAGAATTGAATGAACAACGTTCGTAAGAAAGATGATAGGGAATTCTTCTTACATTGGGTTTAGGAATTATCTGAACATAGAAAGGTCATGGTGTATATCTGCTGTAATAGAACTGGGACTTGTTTATTCTGTAAATTGTTTGTGTGTTTGAGAATATTTAAATAAAACTAAATTTGCAGTATGTCAGTTACACACATAATAACACACACATTATACTACCCATATAAACAGAGTGGAAAAAATTATATATATTACCCCACATAATATTTTTGTTTGGAAAACAAAGTTTTACTGTATTCTAATCCCCATTCTAATTTTGATCCTTATATCTTAGTGTGTGTGTGATTTCATTGTACTGTGACTCAGTTTTCAATTTCTCTAACTGTTTTCCATGTCTAAAATTGTAAAGATAAAATATTGATCTATATATAATTTCTACTTCAAGCTTCACGTACAAATTATGATAAGAAGTACTATTATTTTAGTCAAAACAGGATTTCAGTAACCATGAACATTTCCCTGACAGCTCAAAGAAAGAAAGTTCTGTTATTATTTTTTACAATAGCTTTCAGGAAAGGAAAGGAGTCGTGTTTTGTGTAGGATACTGAGTCACTGAGTGAGATTTTACTTGAAGACTTCATGGAAATTAGTTGAGGAGATCTTATCTGGAGTTATCAACAAATGATTAAAGAAAAATATCATAAATTAATTTAAAAAATAATTAGTATTGGACTGCTCAATTCCAAAAGAAAAGATCATTTTTATTAGTTCTGCAAGGCAGTCTTGTTCTCTTTTATGTGATATATTGTTGTCTAGCTCTTACAACAAGGTAAAATTTTTATACGTATTTTGTTCCATTTTCTCATACCATTTCTTTGGGTATGATTAAATAAAGCAATTATTACATAAGTATGAAAAAATCTCTTTTTCAATAAATTTTAATTGTTCTGAAGTCAGCAGATTTATGGTTTATATTTCTTCTACTGTACTACAAAATATATACAGCTATGCCTTAAAATATGGCCTAGTTCCATTGACATTATAATGAACTATATTAATAAAGACTATTTTTTTGCAGGAAATGTCTTCCTAATCCAAATTTATTTAAGAGGCAAACTGAATGGGAAGTGCTATTGTCCTATAGTCAAAGAAGTTTCTCCTGAATATAAGAAAAAAATGTCAATAATATGGAAAGGAAAGGCAAAAATAGCTGCAAATGTAGCCTCAAATTCTGTCTTAAAAAAGGCAACATCGGATTCCCTTCCTGGTCGTTTTATCCAGGAGATCAGTCTTTCAAGATATGCCAGAGACCTGTTTGTACCAGATCATGGTTTCTTCTTGGGCCTCATGCCTGAGTTGTCTTCATTTGTCTATATATGTCATTAAGAATTGCAGGAATATAAGCAAAATAATAAAATCTACTTTTAGGTTTTAATACTTCCTTGGATTATTAACTTCGCTTTTATACTAACCTGGAAATTATTTCCTATTTGATACTACTTTTTTGATACTAGTGATACTACTTCATAATGGTAATTTGTGTTTGAGGGAATGGGTAAATCTTTAGCAATCTATTATTGTTTTCACCATTTACTGGCACTACAGTGCCATCAGGAAGTGCCATCATGCTAATCAGTGTACAAATGAATAGTAAAAAAAGTTCTCGTCCAAAGCAGCCTGGATTCTGACTAACTACCCAGGAAAAAATGTTACACAGTACACAATTAAGCAGTCTTTCACAGTCAGAAGTAATGGTATGTGTTCCATTACTTCTTTCTATTTCAAACTCCATCCTATTTCCAAGCCTGTCCATATATGCAACCGCTTATTGTTAACAGAATTTCACCATATAACTTTAAACATTCATATTTTTACATAAGTATTCATGTATTTCCATATAGATGTTTATGAAACTCATTTATACCTGTGGTCCTAGAAGAGGATTTGTGATAGCATATTTAATAATTGAAGAGAGAAGATCATAGCTCAGTTGGAAAGAATTACTAATCAAGCAATTCCTCGCCATTGGCAAGGTGGGAAGTAGTGTAGCTTGATGTAGGAAGGACAGTCTCTGAAAATTAAACAGTCTCTCAAAGCTTGGTATTAAAAGTGCTATATAAATGAGTAAAATGTAATGTAATATAATTAGGGCAAAGCTGAGGTCAAGTATCCTTTAAATTGAGATTAAGCATATTATTCATGACAGTGTAGACATCATTAGATATGTATAACATCTATGAAGAGCAATCTATGTGAAAGGATATCAGTAATTGAGCTTGACATCACCAGCCAGCCAATTCAGACTTCTTTTGTGATGCATAAGCTACATAAATCTTCAGAAACATTATTTTGTGCTAGAACTGGAAATATATCCATGTGCAAGAGCAAGTCAGGGACACAAATTCTATACTAAAACAATAATACATCTGTTATTATTTTACAGTTGATAAATGGCACACACAACATGAACAGAAAAGTGGGAGGTAAAAGTTGGGAGGTAAAGAAATAAAGGTGAAAAAGAAAAAGGTGGGAGGAAAGAAAATAAAGATGAATGCCTTTCCCAGATACCATAAAACACAAGTCAACAATTTCAGGATAAAAGATGAGAGAAGGAAGGATAATGAGAATAAAGGTGAAAAAATATGATGAAATTCAGTACAGTTAACCGCTGTAAATTATGCAGTCAGGTTCTGTTATAGTATATTGCCAGATGCTATGAAAATTTAATATTTTATGTAAAATGGTAAAAATACCTTTGAGAATAAATGATGTCTGAGATTTTAGTCCAAAAGAAACTAGACTCAATGTTTTTTCAATATGATAGTGTCACCTTGCTCATAGACAAGTCTTGTTGTAGAAGTCTTGTTTATTTATTGACAAGATGCTGAAAAAGGGGCAAAGAAGCATAAACATTTTGATAAATAAATTTAAAAAAAATAATAATGGAAGGCAACGGAACCACACAGCAGTACGTTAGATTTAAAATGACAGAAATAATGCCAAAGTCTGTCTTTAATTTTTAGCATGCGCTTTATTATTTTTTCTTCTCTGCTCCTTTTCTTTATCTATTCTCTTAATATTTAAGTGAATAATTGAAATCGAGTCAGTTTTCGAGTAGCTTTGAAAATACAATACAATTACAATTACAAGTATACACATCATCAACACAATGTGATGGAATTGTGTAAATACCATCTAGTTGTGAATTTATTGCACCAGCTAGATACAATATAGAATCACAGAATTGTTTAGATTGGAAAACACCATTAAGATCATCAAGTCCAACTGTTAACCTAGCACTGCCAAGTCCACCACTAAACCATGTCCCTAAGCACCACATCTACATGTCTTTTAAATACCTCCAGGGATGGTGACTCCACCTCTTCCCTGGACAGCCTGTTCCAGTGCCTGACAACCTTTTCAGGGAAGAAATTTTTCCTAATATCTAATCTAAACCTTCCCTGGCACAACTTGAGGCCATTTCCTCTCATCCTATCACTTGTTACTTGGGAAAAGAAACCAACACTACCTCACCACAGCCTCCTTTCAGGTAGTTGTAGAGAGCAACAACATCTCCCCTGAGCTTCCTTTTCTCCAGGCTAAACAACCCCAGTTCCCTCAGCTGTTTCTCATAAGACTTATTCTCTAGACCCTTCATTGGTCTTCTGTGGACATACTCCAGCACTTCAAGGTCTTTCTTGTAGTGAGGGGCCCAAAACTGAACACAGGATTTGAAGTGTGGCCTCAGCAGTGCTGAGTACGGGGAGACAATCACTTCCCTGGTCCTGCTGGCCACACTATTTCTGATGCAAGCCAGGATGCCATTGGCCTTCTTGGCTATCTGGGCCCACTGCTGGCTCATGTTCAGCAGTCTTTTTCTGACAGTCTGCTTCCCAGCCACTGTTCCTCAAACCTGTACCATTGCATGGGGCTGTTGTGACCCAAGTGAAGGACCTGGAACTTAACCTTGATGAACTTCATACATTTGGTCTCAGCCCATCGATCCAGCCTGTCCAGATCCCTCTGCAGAGCCTTCCTGCCCGTCAAGCAGATCAAAACTCCCCCCCAGTTTGGTGTCATCTGCAAACTCACTGAGTGTGCACTCGATCCCCTCATCCAGATCATTGATAAAGATATTAAAAAGAACAGACTTCAATACTGAGCCCTGGGGAACACCACTTGTGACTGTCCACCAACTGCATTTAACTGCAATCACCACCACTCTTTGGGCCCAGTCATCCAGCCAGTTTTTTACCGAGAAAACAGTATGCCCATCCAAGCCATAAGCAGCCAGTTTCTCCAGGACAATGCTGTGGGAAAAGATGTCAAAGGCTTTACTAAAGTGTAGGTAGACAACATCCACAGCCTTTCCCTCATCCACTAAGCAGATCACCTTGTCATAGAAAGAGATCAAGTTAGTCAAGCAGGACCTGCCTGTCATAAACCCATGCTGACTGGACCCGATCACCTGATTGTCCTCTGTATGCCATGTAGTAGCACTCAAGATTATCTGCTCCATAACTTTCCCCAGCACCCAGGTGAGGCTGGAGGCCTGTAGTTCCCCAGATCCTCCTTCTGGCCCTTCTTGTAGTTGGGCGTCACATTTGCATATGATAGAGTGCACAACAGAATATATCAGGGAATGGATGCACTACCAAAATCTGTATGGTTACACGGTTTAGTTTACAATAGCAGAGACTGAAAATAGACATACAGCTCTATCACATAATACACAGGAAAAAAGGCAGAGCAATGGCAGTAGCATCTGCCACAATAAATGAAATCTTTATGTATTATCTAATTATCCAGCTGAACAGCACTCCTTTCAGCCAAGATGTGTCTATGAAGTGATACTTTAGAGACCCACTTTGGTAACTGATCTTGAGGGTATATGCAGTTGACTTTTACTCCACTGAGTAGAAAAGAGTAGGTAAAGGATGTTTACATGACTGTCTTCTAGCCAAGATGACCAGTAGCTGCACAAGGACTCACCATTTGTTACCATAAAATGATAAGCCTGACTAATCTGATGTCTTTCTACCATGGAGTGACTGCATTGGTGGATAAAGGAAGAGCAACTGGTATCATCTGTCTTGACTTCTGTAAGGCCTTTGGCACAGTCCCACACATCCTTGTTGCTAAATAGGAGAGAGATGGATTTGATACATGAACTGTTTGACGGATAAGGAATTAACTGGATGGCCACGTTGAAAGAGTTCCAGTCAAATATGCAAATAGAGATCAGCACCAAGTGTTTTCTCACAGGGGTCCATGTGGGGACCAATACTGTTCAAGATCTATGTTAATGACATAGTGGGATTAAGCGCATCTTCAGCAAGTTTACATATGATACCAGGTTGAGTGGTGCAGTTGATTCACTGGAGGGAAGGGATGCCATCCAGAGGGATCTTGACAGGATGGAGAAATAGGCTCATGGGAATATCATGAAGCTTAATGAGGTCAAGTGCAAGGTCCTTCACATGGGTTGGAGCGATCCCCAGTATCTATACAGAGTGAGGGATTAAGAGCAGCCCTACAGAGAAGGATTCGGGGGTACTGGTGGATCAAAAACTGGATGTGAGCTGGCAATGTGCGCTTGCAGTCCAGAAAGCCAGCTGTATCCTGGGTTGCATACAAAGAAGCATGGACAGCAGGTCAAAGGGAGTGGTTCTGCCCCTCTACTCTTCTCTTGTGAGACCCCACCTGCAGTAGTGTGTCCAGCTCTGGGACCCCCAACACAAGAAGGACACAGACCTGTTGGAACAAGTCCAGAGGAGGGCCATGAAGATGATCAGAGGGCTGGAGCACCTCCGCTATCAAGAAAAGCTGAGAGAATTGGGCTTGTTCAACCTGTAGAAGAGAAGGCTCTCAGGAGACCTTGTTAATTTAAAGGGGACTTATAAGAAAAATGAAGAGAGATTTTTTTACCAAAGCCTCTAGTAACAGGAAAAGGGATAACTGTTTTAAACTAAAAGAGGGTAGATTTAGATTGGACATAACGAAGACATTCTATATTCTGAGGATAGTGAGACACTGGACCAGGTTGCCCAGAGAAGTTGTGGATGCCCCATCCCTGGAAGTGTTCAGTGTCAGACTGAACTGGGATTTGAGCAACCTGATCTAGTGAAAGATGTCCCTGCCCCTGGCAAGGGGAGGTGGAACTAGATCATCTTTAAAGGTCTCTTCCAGCTCAAACCATTCTTTGATTGTATGATCATTAGTTGCAGATGTGCCTGTTTTTCATTTCACATTTTCTAGCATTTTGGAAGTAACTCTGCTTGCAGAAGCTAAGAATTTAATGTACCTAGTATGTGGAAAGCATTCGTGACACTTTTGTTGTTTACCTTTTTGTTTGTTTGTTTGGTTTTGGTTGTTTTGTGTTTGTTTTTTTTTTTTTTCCCTTACAAATTACTATTCATTTGTTGGATAATTAACAACTGCAAAATATACATATATTAAAATATGTATATAGTAGTATAGTGCTCCATTTATTAGGCAGAACACATACAAATATTTGATACCATTTACAGACTGTATGAAGACATGTATATGTTTTTACAAAATGTTTTTAATGGAGTATTTTTGCATGGTCACTGAGATAAGTTCTAATATGTAATTTTTTTAAAATAATTAAAATCTATCTATCCATTATTTAAATCTATCATCCTGGATCCTGAATTTGATATTAATCAAATGGATTTTTGAGAGATGAAAGAGATAGCACAATGTCTCCTCCAAAATGAAAAAAAGAATCACCATTAATAAAAAAAACCAAAACAGAAAAATGAGAACAAAGCCTGTCAAAATAGCATTTACATTCATTAGTTTAACTTAGCTTGTGAGTATAAAAGTAATGAACCATAGATGAAAACATTTTATGGGTAAACTAAAGAAATAAAAGTACCAGCTGCCTTGTTGCATTACTTGAGCAAGTCAGATTAGATTATGAGTCTTTTTTACCAAATATGAATTGAATGTCCTTTTTGCATAACCTGGTGAGCAATCTTCAATATGTTCAGGATTACTAAAAAATAATACTAGGCTTACTGATTAGGTACCCATCTGGATTAAAGATAGCTGCACCAGACGTTAGTCGCTTCTGTTTCCAATGTTAAATGTTTTACATTAAATAATAAATTTTTATATGTACACTGTATTTGAAATGTTGTATTTCTATTATTAATGTTGTTATTGATAGATATGAAACACTTCTTTTGGAGGGCAGCATCTTGGAAATCTTAAACTGAATACCTGCAATTTAGAGAGTTTATGAGGAACGTAACTTTATTTTTCTGATTTGTTAGACGTCATCAAAATTTTTCAGACTATTTCAATTTTAGTAAAGAGATTTAGAAGAATAGTGTCCTAGAAACAGGTCCAAATTATAAAATCTGACATTAATATATATTACATATAACTTAATAAGTTCTCTTCTAGTAATAGTCTTCTAATAATTACTAGTAATTCTATATCATCTACTATTACTTTTCTAGTAATGTACCTTTTGTTTATCTTAGTCTTTCCAAGTTAACATGACATGAAAAAAATTAAATCTAAATTGATAGATTCTTGGATATTATGACTAAGATTGCCCTATTAGAGCAGAACAAATAAGGCCAACGGACTACTTGAGATTCACCTTGTAGAGTACTTCTATAAACATTTTCTTTGGAATAAAGTTAATTGGCCATAAATTCTGTCAGTTTAAAACAGAGTGTGAGTCTGCAGACATTCTGTATTCTGTGTGTAATGCAGGTAGTTGGTGTGTCTTGCAGCCTAAGGATATTTTTCTGTTACGTTCTGGTTCTTTTTGTTCTTTCTTGCTCATCTTTTCTGCTGGGGAAAAAAGCAAAATAAAATAAAAAAATCTCAATATTGTCTTTTTTTTAACTGGATTTCTCATCTGCCCACGTTCAGTCCATTAAGGAGATCTCTAAACTAATGATTCTTGATATAAAACTTGAAGACTGACTTTCTAATATTTACCTGACTCACATTTTCTCTTTCACAGCAATGATTTACCTATCAATTTCTGATATGTAAACCTTCTGTACTTTATGTGGAAGAGGAAGACAATGGAGGATAGTAAAAATCAAATCCATAAGCCTGGAAACAGCTCTCTGCTAAACTGTGATGTGGAATTATTATCAACTGTGAACTGGACTTAGGTGTTAGGCTAACCAGCAAAACCTGTTTTGCATTTATGTTTATGATGCAGCTCTCTATATAAAGGGGACTTCAATATATAAAGGAGGGGTATAGGAAAGATGGAGAGAGACATTTACCAAGGCCTCTAGTGACAGGATAAAGGACAACAGGTTTAAACTGAAAGAAGGCAGATTTCAATTGGACGTAAAAAAGATACTTTTTATGGTAAGAGTGGTGAGACGCTGGACCAGGTTGCCCAGAGAAGTTGTGGATGCCCTGTCCCTGGAAACACTCAAGATCAGGTTGGACGGGTCTCTGAGTAACCTGATCTAGTTGAAGATGTTCCCGCTCATGGCAGGGAGAGTTGGATTTGATGATCTTTAAAGGTCCATTCCAAGCTGAACCATTCTATGATTCTATTAAGAAATGCAAGTTATAGGCATGTTTTACCACTATTTTATTTACTACTATTCATTATCGCCACCTTTATACAAATGACATCTTCTTCCATCTTTCTGCTGATACAAAGTCACCATATAAAAAAATCACAGTCTTTGGCATAAACTAAAGTGAGAATGACTCTCCAGTCTGAGGCAAGGTGAGAATACGGGAAACATCTGGGAAATGAGGGATCTTGGCTCCATTTCTGTTTCGGCAGATATTTACATGTTTTTCTCAAATGGAGTGTTCAATGGGAAAGGCTCTTTCCCCCATACCAAAATCCCTCCAGCTTCATGGAGTAATTCTCTGGGAGGAATTAATTACACTCTCAAAGCTACTGATGCCAAATCTGTACTGCTTACATTGACCTCCCACATAAGAAAGCAGTATTACTACTAGCTGTATGAGGCGAGTTCTGACAAAAATCTTTCTAATCAACATTATTGGGCAAATATATGTCAAATTCAGGAACAGGTTTGGAATAACGGAACGTTACCCCAACCTCCTCAGCAAACCTACTAGTCACTAGTTTTTTCATTCTCTTACAATGGCACTGTTCTTGCCTGTAATACGATATCCACCTCATTTTATTCAGCTTTGTAGATTCTACTTTGAAAAATAATGGAAATTCCCTAAATAAGATGTCTTTCTCATTGAATGTTGTGCTGGTTTTGCCTGGGATAGAGTTAATTTTCTTCGTAGTAGCTAGTATAAGGCTATGTTTTGAATTTGTGATGGAAACAGTGTTGATAATTCCAGGATGTTTTAGTTATTGGTGAGCAGCACTTACACAGAGTCAAGGCCTTTTGTGCTTCTCACCTCACTCCACCAGCGAGGAGGCTGGGGGTGCACAAGGAGTTGGGAGGGGACACAGCTGGGACAGCTGACCCCAACTGACCAAAGGGATATCCCATGCCATATAATGTCATGCTCAGCATATAAAGCTGGGGGAAGGAGAAGGAAGGGGAGGACATTTTGAGTGATGGCATTTGTCTTCCCAAGCAACTGTTAGGCATGATGGAGCCCTTCTTCCCTGGAGATGGCTGAACACCTGCCTGCCGATGGGAAGTGGTGAATGAATTCCTTGTTTTACTTTGCTTGCGTGAGTGGCTTTTGCTTTGCCTATTAAACAGTCTTTATCTCAACCTGAGTTTTCTCATTTTAACTCTTCTGATTCTCTCCCCAATCTCACACAGGGATGAGTGGGCAAGCTGGATTTAAACCATGACAAATGTATAAAATACGGGGAAAATCTGCCACCATAGAAAACAAAAGCTACAACAAAATGAATTCTTAAGTTGTTCCATTACATAGCATTCGTATAAACTCAAGTTTTCCTCACATAAAAGAATTATTTTTTTTTCTATAGTAATATTAAAATTGATCAAAAGCCATGAAGATAAAGGATGTTTATTTCACTTTAAACACAGCATAATCTCACATATAAATATGGCATAAACCAAATTGCCTTTATTGGGGTTATTCAAATGTCACTGTCATGTTTTACTGCTCACAAATAGCCTTTTTTTATACATGGTTGTGGTGGGTTGATCCTGGCTGCCTGCTGGGTGCCCACCAAAGCTACTCTCTCTCTCCCGTCCTCCCATCCTCAACTGAACAAGGGAGAGAAAATATAACAAAATGCACACAGGACATAAGGACAATGAGATCACTCAGCAATTACCGGCATGGGCAAAACAGACTTGACTTGGGGAAATTAGTTTAATTTATTACCAATGAAATCAGAGTAGGATAATGAGAAACAAACCAAAATCTTAAAAACACCTTCCCCTCCACCCCTCCCTTCTTCCCTGGCTTAACTTTACTCCCAAATTCTTTACCTTCTCCCCCTCAGCAGAGCAGGGGACAGGGAATTGGTGGTGGGGTCAGTTCATCATGCTTTGCCTCTGTCGATTCTTCCTCCTCAGAGGATGGAATCCTCACACCATTCCCCTGTTCCACCTTGGAGTCCCTCCCACAGGTGACAGTTCTCCATGGACTTCTCCAACATGAGACCTTCCCACGGGCTGCAGTTCTTCATGAATGGCTCCAGCGTGGGTGCCTTCCCCAGGGTGCAGCCCTTCAGGCACAGACTGCTCCAGCCTGGGTCCCCTGTGGGGTCACAAGCCCAGCCAGCAAACCTACTCCAGCCTGGGCTTCTCTCTCCACGGGGCCACAGGCCCTGCCAGGAGCCTGCTCCAGCACGGGCTTCCCAC
>NW_009630672.1:0-1906 GCF_000690535.1 Cariama cristata | reverse complement strand
GCCCGCCGTGGCGTGCAGGTGGGGATCTGCTCCCCCATTAACCTCCATGGGCTGCCGGGGGACAGCCGACCTCACCGTGGGCTGCACCAGGGGCTGGCGGGGAATCTCTGCTCTGGCACCTGGAACACCTCTTCCTCCTGCTGCACTCACCGGGGGGCTGCAGGGATGTTCCTCTCACATATTCTCACTCCTCTCTCCCAGCTGCTGTTCTGCAGCAGTTTTTCCCCCTTCTTAACTCTGTTACCCCAAAGGCACTACCACTATTGCTGATGGGCTCAGCCTTGGCCCGCGGTGGGTCTGTCTTGGAGCCGGCTGACATTGCCTCTATTGGACATAGGGGAAGTTTCTGACATCTTCTCACAGAAGTCACCCCTTTAGGCTCCCTGCTACCAAAATCTTGCCACGCAAACCCAATACAATGGTACAGGTATCAGTGGCCATATTCAGCCAATGCTCCTGCTTTTATCATCAAAGTCCATGTAAAGATGATCTGGTAAAAAGGCAGTAAATGATTGGCATGTGCTCTTAGTTTTGTTTATGGATCAGTTTCTGTCATAATTCAGTGCAGATGTGCTGAATGTCACTGGGTGTCAGAAATGTGAAGACCCTTAAAACGAAAGCCAAGATATAAATTGTGACATCAAGGTCCATATCATTGGCCTCTGAGGGGTCTGTTTGATCTTCCAGAACATAAACCTTGGCTTCAGTTTTCATTGAACTAGGTGGTGTTTTTATGGTTTTTACACTCTAAAAAAAAGGTATTTATTTAAGGAGGGAAGGAAAGGAAATTCTACAGTAAAAAACTGTAATTGAGAGTAGAACAACAGCATGAGGATCCGATTAAGAATTTATTTTTCATCTTAAAATATATGAGACATCTATACCCTAATCTCACTTTACATAAATGTTGTTCATGGATAAACATCTTTATGTGTGAATTCTTATCCTGAAAAACTGTATGTTTTGATATAACTTATCAAAATAAGCTGACGACTCATTATTTCTCTTAAATGAAGCAATTAATTTCTTCTGCTGAAGTCTACTCAGTGCTGAAGGTGCTAAAGGACGATATTTCTTTTATCTAAGTAACATTGCATTTTATGTTTGAAATCAAATCCTTTGTACAGTGTTTAATGGGAAAATCCACAATATTGGCATGATATTCCTTTACAAATTTTTGGCTAAATGCAATTTTTTCACTTATTTGTTTTGTCTTTTGAGATATCTGAAATATTCCTGCAATTTTTCAGTCTTTTTAATTTAATCTATCTGAATCTTTAAATAAATTTCCCTTAATTTTATTCTTTTTCTCTTTTGTAATTACAGTCAAATTATGACACTAATAAAACAAAAGAAAAAAAGGTGAAGCCGTATTAGTAGATCTAATTAGTTCTCACTTATCATTACACTATTTACAGAGAATGTATAACATCAACAATATCAGCAGTAAATCAAGAATTCTTGCATTATTTCTCCAGAAATAATATAAGGAATGTATTGGAGAACGGATTTCTGACATACATTTTTAATACAGCTTGGTGATTTTCTTTCCTCCACTTTAAATACTTTCTTTCTCCATGGAAATAATTAAGAATGTGAAATTCTATTGAAAGTTTGAAAGTTTTAAAAGTTTATTTCTGTAATTATTATTATTTTGAAGACATACACTGTAGATGCATGGGGAGGAAAAATGCAGGCAAAAATGTATAATGATTTGATCAGCAGGGTAGTACTAATGGTCACTGACAAATTCACTCTGTGTTTTTTCACCTGATCTGCAAAAGGTAGTCATGTAACCAATGTTCCAATTTTAGTTACTGCTTTCGTAAAAGCCCTGAAGTTCTATGGATAAAAGTGAGACAGAGTTTGTAGAAGGAGTGTCCTGGTTTAGCTAAAACAGGGCTAT
>NW_009630671.1:108590-109641 GCF_000690535.1 Cariama cristata | reverse complement strand
TGATCCCAGAGGTCTCATCCAACCTAATCAATGCTGTGATTCTGTGATTCTGTTGGATTTCAGCATCCCCTCTTGCCCCAGGATTGGGGAGGAAGGGGTCCATGGCTGCCTGCCCCTGCCCTGTGGGGCATCGAGAAGCCGAATGTTCTCTCAGACACGCATTAACCTCGCAGCCTGCCCCAGAACTGAGCGCACGCCCCAGACGGGGCTGAGCTGAGAGCTGCCGGGGCTCCGTGGGCGAGAGCTGTGCAGGAGAAGCAGCCTGTCATCGCAGACTGCAGTTTGTCAGAGTGAGAGCCATGGAGCTGGCAGGGTGTGATTCATCCATCCCAGCAAGGTCTCTGAGGCAATCTGACATTATTTGGACTGATATCATTAATTAATGAGGGCTGAATGTTATTCTTAGACACTGGATTGAGTATTGGGTAGAGAAGCCTATGAAAGGGCTCTTTGATTTTGGAAAATTCCTATGGTACTGTCAAATTTGCTAACAAAATTAAATCATCTGCCAACTTTCCAAGTTAAGGAGCACATCCCTTCTGGAGGCTTGACTGAGTCTCCTCAGTGCCTTCTTGGGATCAAGGGATTATTTGATTTATATTAATGCCAAACGAAAATGATAGATAGCCTCCAAAAATCAGTCACATTAAATTTGTCAGGTGGACTTTGGAGAAAGCGTTTCTGTTTGTTTGCTTCGGCATAGATTTGATCCTTGTCCACCTTTGTTTGGCTGTGTTTGGTTTAATGCGCTCAAGGTGGAAGGAAGCCAAAACCCAGGGGTTTTGTCCAGCCTGGGGCTTGGTCACTGGGTTGTGCCTGGGCTCTGCCCCCCCTCCCCCGGGATGCCCCACAGACCCCCCCAGCCATGGCTGACTCAAACAAACCCCAAATTTAATCAGGTTTGGGTCTGGTCTTGAAAAATATCAGGGTGTGCTCCAAAGCATATGAAGAGAGCAGCTCCACTTGCTCCTGGTGCTTGCTCTGCCCTCCTCCCCATACTTTTCCTCCCCGGAGCCGCCTCTTGCCCCGGTGCCGGCTGGCCGCCCGCTTC
>NW_009630671.1:82723-108559 GCF_000690535.1 Cariama cristata | reverse complement strand
CCCGGGTCCGCCGCTTTCCCCGGTGCCGGCTTGCCGCCCGCTTCACGGACCTTGCAGGTGTCCAGAATTAGCCAAGCCTTTGCGGGCCTCTGAGGGCAGATATATAAATATAGTGCTGTCATTTAAAACCCCAGCCCCAGCAGGGCTGGGAGCGCAGGAAGCGCGGTGCACATGTGGGCCGGCCGGCGATCACACATGGATCCCATTGCAGCCCTAATCACGCTGGGGTGGGGGGAGAAGGGCGAGGGGGCTGCCGGCCGGTCACCCCCCCCGCCCCAGTTCGTCTGTCTCCGGGCTGCTCTTGGTCTTCATGTAAACAGAGAGGTGCCCAAGTGTGGCCAGTTCCTCAGTTTGCTCTTGCTGCCATGGTTTTTGGGCAAGGAGGTGGCATGGGTGGCCAGCTGGTCTGCCCAGGTGGTAGGAGCTCGTTGAGTAATTGCTGCGCCAAGCTTTGTGGTTGAATTAATGTGCGTGTTATCTGAGGTAGGCACTTTTGGGATGATACCCATGTAGTGGCAGTAATCATGTCACCAAGGGTTCATCTGCATTGTGGGTCAGGTTTGTAGCTGTAGGACGTTGTCATGTGTTGTGCATGCACACACACACACACACACACAGAGCTGGGAGCAGACCCGCAGCCACCTTAGCCGAATAAAGCACATGAATGCTTACCATTTGGGGAAGAAAAAAAATAATCTGTTCTAGATTGTGCGAATTATAAAGAGGTTTGACATGGTACCATACATTCAGCACAGAAAGATCTGAGTTATTTGAATCCCTGGTTTGGTTTGGTGTGGCTTGTGTCCATGAACCAGGCTGTAATCTCTAATTCTGGCTGCTGGAGTGAGGAATTTTTTTAGGGATGTGTGTGTGACTTGCTTTAGATATCTGCTCTAGAGGCGCCCTTAAAGCATTTTGCTTCCATTGCCAGGATCAACAGACGAGGTGCTGGTACAAACTGATAAATTAAATAGCAACAAGTTACCCAGGCCTGATGGTATTAATCCAGGAGTTGTGAAAGGCCTAAAGAATGAAGTGCCTGAGCTGCTCACAACAGAAATGTAGGGACTCAAGGGAAGCAGAGAACTTAGGAGTGACAGGCTTTGTACCTACTTTTAAAAACAAACAGGAGAGCGGTGCTGGGAAGCACCTCCAAGCCTTACTGCAGGGCAGAAATAACACCTAACTAGTCGCAACAATAAACAATAGTGAAGTTATAAATATACCTCCTACATCAATGATATGAAAGAGGCAAAGTGGGGTGTATTTTCCAAAGGAAAATTGGTAGTCTTTGTTGCATCACAATTTTTAGAACGCACAAAAAAGAAAATTTGGAAGAATAGGTTAATTTTTTTTTAAAAAAAGCTCAAGGAGTATTCTTGTCAAGGGAAAAAGTGACATTCAGTCACCCATTAAAAATGGACAAGAAAGAGAAAATAAGAACATTTGGTTTTCAGCCTGGCACCCAAGATCAGCAGCAGGGTGTCTCAAATTGCATCCTAAATCTGGTGTTGTTTAATACATTTAGTAATGAGCTGGCAAAGAGGAAGTGAGGCCCCAGTCAGATTGGAGATGATATGCACGTTCATCTGTTTTTTAGGTTATTCAAGACAAGCTGAAGGAAATACGGAATGTTTCACCAAGCCAAATAGAAAGCACTGTGCTATGACAAATCAATACGAAAATGCATATGAAAAATTAACGTAGGTAGGAAAAAAGTATGTGCCATTGAATAACTGTCACTGCGATTAAATATACCGAATACCGCTTCTGAGACACACTGCATTAATCTTCTTCCATGCTGAAAACTGCTCTCCCACTCTTTGCTTATCAGTTTCTAATTTACGGTGAAATATGAACCTGCATCCTATGACAACTGTTCCTCTTTGATAGCTTTCTTAAAGTTATTCTGCATCAAGTTTTGAGCTTCTGGTACATTTGTATTCTGTCCAGACCAACCAGTGATCCACGTGGTGTGGTGCAGTGGCTGACAAATGGCAGTGATGGCCATAATTAATACCATAACGAGCTGTTGTAGCTGCTATGATGGGCCCCTGTGCTTGTGACTGAGCATGATGGCTGGGGTGGATACAGGATTAATGTGTGTCCTGGTAGTCCTTCTCCGCAGAATCATTCTTAGTGCTGCTGCTGTTGGTTTTGGTACGGAGTTTGGTATCAGTGTATTTTTTGTATACTTGTATAAAATACGTTTGGCTGGCTTATATTTACTGTCTCTCGCAGTATAAAAATGTTTATTTTTCAACTTGTGTTAAGAGAAGTGAGAGAAGTTCAGCGATGTCAGGAACAGAGAAATGGAATATGAAAAAGAGATACAGAAGAGTTGGTGCTCAGTGACGTATTACAAACCCACTCTATAACTCTCCCCTGGCCAAGGAAATCTCACCTGTTCTGAGACTGGAACCCCAAAGGCCCCTGGCCTTACTGTCAAGTGATGTCCTTGGAAAAACGCTTTTAGTGAGCCTCAAGGTTGGCTGTGGCCCCTGCAAGATGCTGTATTCTTCTGTGAAGTTTCTACTCGGGCATCACGTCTGCGTTTGCATGCAGACTGGGCACTGGGAAGGGACTGTGGGCCCTGACTTGTGACCCTTTTTGCCCAGGAGAATGGTGCGGAGCAGGAGGAAGCCGGGTGAGCATCCTTCCCATCACATCAGTGCCTTCAGGCATGGCCTCCAACATTCACTTGCAAGATGAGAGAACAGTTTGGTCTCCATCCCTCTAGGAAGCCTTCTCCTTTCCAGAGGAGACTGCCAAGGTTAATAGCCATGCGTGGGTGTAACCTGAGGTGTGGTCAATGTCTTGTTTTTTGGGACCTGGATTAAAACCACCACTAAAGAACCACCTGTCTGCTGGTGACGACTTCTGGTTGTTCCCAAGCTGAGCTGGATTTAAAATGGTAATGTGGATGACATAATTCCTATTTACAGTTTCCTCAGCTCTCCCATGCTCCCAGATACATCTTCACTTGGTGATCTACCTGAAGCAGTTGCCACATCTGTCTTTCAGAGTTTCCGTTAGTGTCAGTTGGTGCAGAGGGTGCCAAGTCCAATTCTCGCTTATGTCAGTGGGATCCCAGTGCTCTTGAGTTCCCTCCGGTCAAGGAGCTGGTGTGGCTGGCACCGGCTGCCCAGTACCTTGCATTTTGTAGGGAGTGTTTTCTGCCTTACCATCTCCCGTTATTTCTGTCTGACTTAGATGCCATGTCTTCATTACTTTTATGTCACCAGTGTCTAGACTCATCTCACCTAACTTTACTTGTCTGAAAGCTAAACCCATTTTCAGAGCTAATAGAAACAGAGGCATATCCACAGAGTATTTAGTCCCAATTAAAAATAGATTTCAAAGGAGCCTAGGCAACTCTTTTAGTCTTGATGTCAAACTTTTGGGCAGCCAAGGTAAGGTAAAAATAATCTCGCTAAAGGATTTGCATACATCACTGCTTCTTGATTCGGTAGTGGAAAGGTGCATTCACAGGCTTGAAGAGTCTCCTTAAACTTTTAAAATAAAAATCATGTGCCAACTTTGTAACAATGGATCAGATGGAAGAAAGTTCTACCAAATATATTTCAAACTGCTATCTTGGGTAGTTTTAGTACCCAGTTAAAGGTATCAGAGGTACAGAGATTAGCAATTTGGATTTACAGATTATTAAATTTTTTTTTTATGGTTTCTGAGGTGGATAGGAGGACAAAAGAAGTTCACAGCCTCATGAGACTGTGCCTTTTAAAGTTCTGTAACTCACTTTTGTATGTTAATTTTCCTTTCACCAACACTTGTAGACTTACACATAATTTTAAAAGTATCTTTAACCCTGTCTCTTTAGGAGTTTGGTGAAATATTTTGCTTTAAAGCTTTGTATCTGCTTGGCTCTACCTAAAAAATTAAATAAATGATAATCTTTATTCTTTCCCTGCCCTGGAATGAGGTTCTTTTAAAATAGGTTCAAATATACAACCCTATTACCCAAGTTGATGGTATCATTCCTAGCTACGGTCCCTGTGCCTCTTGCAGATTTTAGCTTTTGCTGACAAGGAGACACAGCATTCCCAGCTATTTGCACCATATGGTGAATAACTGCAGCTTTTATCGTGAAGGAATCCCTGAGTGCTTTTCAAACGATTTTTATAGGAGTCACTTCACTCATCACTGAAGCGGAGCCAGTACTGGGGTAAAACATGGCAACCATTCAGTGGTAGCCGGAGCCTGCAGCATTTCTGAAAAACTGGGACTATTCTGCAAAATGTCAATATTTTTGATGACATTAGTCACAGGAGGCCAGGTCCTCAGTTATGAATAAATTAACATTTTGGCTTTGCTGGTGCCTGCAGAATTGCCATGATTTCTACCCATGGCAAGACTGTCCCTGTCTGAGTACTGTTCGCTCTCTGAAGCCTTGATTATTGGAAAGCCACTTTTGTCTGATTTCCCACTTTGTAAATCTTGAAGCAGCTGTCAGAGGAGGTGTCCAGCGTTGTCCGGAAGGGACACCAGCACTGTCCCTCCCTGGTCCTCGCCGCTGCTGCTCGCTGGTCTCACCAAGCCTTTTGCAGAGCAATCGACTGCAGTCGGTGCAGGCTCTGCACCCTTCTCACTTCAGGGTGATGGGAAGAAAAAACACCTTTTATCCTTGGCTTATTCTTATAGGCAATACCAGGCAGAGGTAATGACCCAAGTGGCCTCTGCTTGTTGATCTTCAGACAGATTTGGCAGCTCTGCCAGTTGCCTGCTCCATCCCAAGCATGGCATGAGGTCTCCCTCTGCTTCTGAGATAGATAGCATCTCAGCAGCAGCAAAGGAGGCAGCAGGATTTTCCCACTTCATGCGTCTGTTACCAGAGTAAATTAATCAAGTAGCACAGGCAAAGGGCCACAAGGTGGATGCGTAAGTTAAAAATAAACAGACACCAGGTAAAATTCCTGAGGCAAACAATACAAGGCCATCTCGGATGCCTAAAGCTAGAAATCATAGCTTTCTGCCATCACTTAAGACAAATAAAATTAGAGATGTTCCCAGTGAAAGTTTTTGAAAGGCAACTCTCGTCTCATGCAGTCAGAAGTCCCTCTTAAAACCCGTGGGGTGTTTGCTTGAGTCCGAGCCATAGGATCTGGCCTGGCATGTGTTGTCCTTGCAAACACAGCACTTTTCATCTAAGGGAAAGCTCACACTGAAGAAATGAAACAGCAGCTCCCAAATAATAGCTTTTGTCTTACAGATGTGCAAATACTCATGATTTTATAAGTACATACCTTAACTAAAGACTCTCCAGGACAGGTTTGGTGTGAACCCTGGGATCTGGTAATGTAGGACTTCCCATGGCATCACTGGGCTTTTCTGAAAAATACAGTAAAAATGAGGGCCATGACATTATGGGTGGAGTTGGGTGGAAGACAGCGTGTGTCTGACAGCATTTTTTCCAGGAAACTGGACAGTGGGCTTGTGATTTCAGATGCTTTACTAGATACTGCTGGTGATCTTGATGAGCAAACCAGGTGGCCTTTCTGCTGGGCGAGGTGCAGATAACGCCTAGCCCCACTGCTACGTACTTTCATGTGGTTTAGATAGAGAATATTTATATTGTTTTGAATGAGATAGACTTTAATGAGAAGGCAGTTTTGGAAGTGCTGGCTGTAATAGCAGCACCATTAATATTACTGCTTTTGGCATGGCAGACACAGGAAAAGTCTTTCTAGAGCCAGACATCTGACAGGCTTGACAGGGGGTAGCATCTCTTCTATCTGTCTTGCTCTGCATGTGGCTAGAACTTGAAACCATTATTTCCTCTGTGACAGGCCAACAATTTTGGCTAAAAATTGACTTGGATGTGGGAGACAAAGATTGCCTTCACACGTGTAGGCATAACCTATTGCACATCATCTTCCTCCCTCTTCCAGAGAAAAGTTGTGAGGGAGTTTCCTGAAATATTGCACTGACAGGAGGATGAGAAACTTTTTTTGTAAGGAGAGGTGCTTAAAAGAAAGGAAAGAATCTGTAATTGCATAACTTTCATTTATGCCAACATCCATTTTTAATGATTTTCACTTTCAGGTAGCAAATCAGCAGTCCGTTTTCAAATAGTCTGTTGGCTGCATTACAGCGAAGCATTAAAATGTTTCTGTATCCAATCTGTATATTTATGTTTGAAAACAAAACTCCTTAAGAAATAGCTTTACATTAGGTTTGAGGGTTTTTATTGAAGAAGCAAAAAATGATGAATCATTTAGAAGGGACCGAATATACGAATATTGCCATTTTTAAGCTATGTATCACTGAACACATTGTCAGGAAAGCAATACAGAATGTTATACTTCCCCACTTTGAGGAGTTCTGCTCTCTGAACAGAATCAAATTGAAGTAATGTAGAAGAATTACCTTGGAAACCTATCAAGGAAATAAAGAAGATGTAAAATAACTTCACAATTCTTAATTTAAGTATGGTGACATTTCACAAGAAAATACAGTCACATGCAATCTCCTGTGATACTTCCAGTCCGCATTCTCGCACGCTTGCTAATCTTCGTACTTTTGGGATGCAACCACCAAATGACACAAACCGATCAGTCTCCGTTGCAGGAGAAAGGGAAGCGGTGGTACCGGGGGGGGCAGCTGCCCTGTTCTGGAGAAGAGGACCCTGTGCCCAGGCTGGTCTAAAGCAAAAATGTTTCTTCTGGGAGAAGTTGCCTAACTTTAAACAGCTCCTCCTCTCTTGTACCATTTCAGGGTGGGGAAAATATTTTCCCAACAGACTGGAGTTGCTCACCCTTCTTTAATATGAGGGCTTTTAAACACATCTCTTGCCCTCCCCAGGACATTGTTCAAACCACAGGGTCACAGGAAAGCTTAGGATGTGGTGGAGAGCAAGGCAGGGTGGCAGGGGAAATGCTTTCCCTCCTCATGAGATTGAGGGACCCTCTCATGCAGGGTTTATGGAGCCAGAAGGCTGGATTTAACCATTCGCAGTCACTTTGCAGCGATGATCAGTATCAACGGGTACCGAGTCTCAGAGATGAAATTTTGCAGCCAGTTCTACACGGACTGATACACAGCCATTGTGGATGTGTTGCCAGGTTCAGGACATTGCAGTAAAGTTTCTACCAATAAGAAATGAGGAAAAAGTTCGTATTTCGTGGTGTAAGTTTTTCTTCAGAGTGGGGTGAAGCATTTTTTTTCTACGCGAAACTAGATCTTAAACCAATATATAGGCACATAAATAGAAATAACTTCATTTTCTGAGTGAAAGTTGATTACATGGGTTGGTGGCCCTCATTTTTTTAAATCTGGGCAGCCTGAACATTACATCTTAGAAGATGACTCCAGAGGGACTCTGCTGTCTTCAGAGGAGCCAATCTGACTAGCCGAGAGCTTTCAGATAGCTAGCATAAGCAGAAAAGTATCCCCTGCTTAAACTCAGATTTAGCCTGGTAGGCCAAATATTTCAAAACTGCCAGAAGAAGTTTACTTTCAACACTGAGGCTGTTTTTAAATCTTCCCCCCTCACACACACATGCATTTTGGCTGCTATTTATCACTTTATATCGTTCCCTATCAAATAGGAAATGTGTTGCAAGTAGCTAGGATGAAGTATAGACTCTAAAGACGACAGTGACAAAACTCCCCTGGCTTCAGTGGAGACAGGATTTAACCCTCACCATCTTCTGTTTTTTTTAGCTATATGTGTATACTTCTGTTGGTTATGAACTGTATCACTTTTTGCCATTTTATTTTGGCGGACTTCAATGCTAAATAATAGTATGTGGTTTTTGAAGTCAAGTTGATAGCTTTGTAAAAGGAAATTAAATACTCCATTTTAAGCATAATTAGTCTGTTGAAAATAAATGACTGTATTAAGGTGTTAAAGAGGAGGCTATAGAGCCACCCAGAGGGAGATGACAAGATAAACTAGTAAGTAGGGCTCTTCATAAGGCAAAATGTTTGAATATTTTTCAAACTATTCAAGTTCTAAATCCTGTTTCTTTTTTTCTTCCATAGTTGTCCATGAGCATAGAATTATTTTCTATACATTCGTATGCCCTTTGAAGTAATTCACACATTGCATCAATGCATTCAGGCTATGGCTTGCTCATAAGCTATGAATTCACTACATTGATTTAAGAACCTATGCTCAAACTGTATGCCCAGTCCTGCATCTGCTGTAGTACATTTTCTGAATGGATAAATCAAAACTCTCTAAGCTACAGGGCCAGAAACAAGTCTGGCAGTGCTCAATCGTCTTTCACTGAAGTCATCCTTCAGTACAGAACTTCCACAAATAAATACATGGTGGAAAGACACTTGTACCCTTTGCTTCCAAAGCACCACAGTCTTGTCGTAAATTTATGTCAGTGACTTCAAAAATGTACCACATGGAAAACTAAAAATATGTAATTTTTTTTACAACTGTAGAATACATGGATTAGCAATAGTCATTTTGGAAGGCTGATGTAGCAACACAGCCTGGTAATTCCTTTACTGTATTTAGTTACAATTACAGTAACTAATGGCGTTACATTTTAAGGGAATTTGTAGAATTTTTTCTGCTGAATTTTTACTAGCAGTGGTTATTGAATCTCAAAGATAAGTGATTAAAAATGAGCTTGCAGAGAATCAAAAATGCTGAACAGTGAACATTTTTTTTAAAGTGTGCAAATATTTGCATCAATGCCTGCATTAATCTAAGTATTTTGACACATAATGAAAAAGCATTAGCATGAGGAATACGTTATACAAAACCACAATAATCACTGAGATTCTGTAACATCTTCATGACCTTCCAAAGTCTAGCCGATGTAAACTTTGTTAAGCTAGTAGTAGCGATGATGTAATTTGCCTTGTAAACAGCTTGAGAGATTTGAATGAAAAACATCAACCTTCGCACTTGAGGTTTTTTTAAACAAGTCACCAAATAAATGTATACACAGCAAAGTCTCGTGTCTCAGATTTTTTTGGTAGGCTTCATCTCACCTAACTTCAGACATCTGTAATGTCTGCATTTAAGCTATTTATCTGAAGCTCCCTTTATGTGAGCGCTCCTCTCCAGTGGGAGGGAGCCAGCCATTTCTAAAGGCAAAAATAATCTCAGCTGAAAGCAGTCATTGAAAGTTAACCAGAAAAAAAAGCAATATTCATACAGGATACAGTCTTCCTCATTCCCTCAAAAGCTGCTCTGGAAATGATGTCTCACTGAAAGAGAAGACATCTGCAAAAGGTGGGGAGGCCTTTGAGAGGAGGGAAGGGTTGTTCTGGGGTGGATATCCCAGGAGGAGAAGCGGAGCTGTCCAGCAGCCCCGGCACCGCACACCCGGCCGTCTTTGGGGTACGGCCACCGCTCTGCCTGGCTACAGAAGACATGCGCATGGGGAGAAGGTCCTACCTGTCCCTGTCACCAGCAAGCAAGCACTACCCTTGCATGCTTTGCAGCTGCAGCTAGGATCGCTTTTGAAGCCTCCTTGTTTGCAGGGGCTAAGAACGTACCGAATATGTCTGACATCATCCACAAATGTTAAACACAAGTGTAGCTGGGTCGACGGAAGTTCTCCTTTGAAACATGCTTTTGAAACAGTGCAGTCTTCAAAGCTGGCTTACATACCCTGCGCTGTGATACACAGCCTTTTGTTTTGCATAAGTGTTTGTTTTAATGAGGTAGTGCAATGCAGCTCATCAAAATCAAAAACATATGATGCACCCTAGGCAAGAGAAAGGCAATAACTATACAGATTTTTGAAGAGGGCTAGTCATACCACAGGCTACCATTATAACAGAAAAAACAACAAGAATTTTAATATAGCTGTCTGGCCAAATATATTAATTTAAATTGAATGGCTTTTTCTGATATTATAGCTGTGAGGCACAATGTTCTACTGGCAAGCATCTTCAAAACCTTTTTTAGAAGATTTGCTTCAAATTATTTCTGTGCACCAGATCTTGATGGTATGTACATTTGGGAGTCGAACCAAAGGAAAAAAGCTTTTGATTAAATCAATGACCTTTCCTGGAGGTTGAATGAAATGGAGATTGTAATACAAAAAGCTACCTCCTCCAAACAGTATTTTCTTCAAAATATTTACTCTAAGCTCTCCTCCATTAACTTTGCCCTAACTTTTTCACAAATGTTCATATCCTTGTGCCAGCACAGAAATATACTTTCCCATTAGCAAATCCTATTAAAATAAATTTTAGTCATTGCCATGATTACTTCCCCAAATGGCTTGCTAACCACCAATTCCCATTCTTTGGGAGAGAAGACTGCTGGGTGCTCTTTACTCTTGGAAACCTGGTCTTTATTGTGCCTGTGCTTTGTTGGGGTTCTTCAAAAGCTGGTAGTACTTGTTTCCCCTCACCTCATTGCATCTCTTCCCACGTGGCAAACTGCAGATTGATGTGGAAAAGAATGAGTGTGATCATTTCTTAAAAGTTATTTTCTGTATTGATTTCACTTTGTAAAAAATGGTGTCATCTTATCCTGGCAAATATCTTTGTTATTATTCCATGAAGCAGAGCTCTGGAAACCCACTGAAGGCGAGAACAACGTGTAACATCTTCCTCAGCAGTTGATGTTAATGAAAGTTGAGTCCCACAAGGAGACCAACAACTTGTGTGATATTAGGCCACTTATTATTAGATTAGACTTGCTACAAAGCCATCATAAATTTTACCAAAAGGCACAGGCTCAACAACTACTGTGCAGAGCTGGCGGTGGAAGAAGCTTGCTTTCCGGCTCACCAGGGCAGCTTCATTTTCGCTTGGGTGTGGGGCAACCTACAGACAGCCCTGACAACTTGAGTTGGTTTCTTAGGATTTCTTCTCATGCTGTCTTGGGTGGATACGGATTCTTTGCAACCCAAGTTGTCTACTACAGCAAAAGAAACCTTCAGTGACCCCTTTAGGGAAAGCTCTTTTTTTTTTTTTGCCTGTGCATGTCTGATGCACCATAAATGACCTCATCAGGATTTGACAGTCTGGCTCTGTGCTGATAATGCAAAGATTATTTTAGAACAGAAAGTAAGTCTTTGCTATATTGTTTTTAGAAAGAGAGTCTACTGTTTTTCATTCCCACACCACCACTGTTTTTCCCAACATGCTTTCCGTAATTTTGAAGCCATAAGAGTGATTTAAAGCAATTCTGATCAAATCAGTTAAGGAAACAACCTTCTAACAACATTTCTCCCATCCCTTTTGCATCACGTTTTGCATTGTGCTGCACTTCTGAGAAGTTGCTGGGCAATTCTGAGCCCCTCACAGGAGACAACAAAGTTCTTCAAGGTGTAAAGTGACAGCAATTTGCTTTCTCTTACAAGATCTCCTCCTCTATCCACAGAGGGTATGAAAGTTGCTAATGGAAATATTAACTAATGTTATTTCCATTATAATAGCTCTGCTGCTCTGAAACACAAAATAGTGGCCAAGTGCCCTTCTCCCACCCTTGGCTTGTGGTACCTTTTCTAAAATCCCCATGCAATCATCCACTGCAGTTGATGGGAATGCACCACTGGGGCAGACCCAAGGAGCAACATCCTCCTTCAGTGAGCTGCAGGGAAATAATTTTGGCTGGGGAGTTTAGTGGTTCTGTTGTGGTTTCCAGGTTGCATCAGTTGTCTCCCTGGAAAGTCCTGGATGGAAATCTTGCTTGTGAAGCAACACACAACCCCAAGACGTGAAGGGAGTGTAGTCATAGCACTGTCAGGCTGAGCACGCGCGTTGTCGGTGCAGATTCACACAGTTTTGTTTTGTTCACAGCTACTTCCTTTGCCTCGAGGCATCTCCTTGGAGGCAGGTTACTCTCCATATTTGTTTGTCCTGCACCCAGAGGAAAATTCAAGATCTATCGATTAAATCAGGTTTTGCAAACCCATGGGATTGAACACAGAATTATGGTCAATCCCCACAAAGACAGAAATGCCCACTCCAACTTAGCGGACTGAAAAGTCCGACTCTGGAACTCGGTGGCAACACTGAGGACTGGCTCTTTCAGCTGCTCTCACACATGGGGAGCACAGAGCCTTGATCAGTTATCTACAGTCATACTTAGCTAAAAATGTTTAAAAAAGGAACTTTTCTTCTTGAGAAGTAGTGTTATGTTTTAGCACGATCAGCACTGTTTCTTTAGCACAACCAGATAGACAACAATTTCCTAAGATAAGTTTATTTCATTATGATGTAAAAACTAAGCTACTGCATATCCAATGACTGTTTTCATATCCAGATGATTTTTGGTAAATTTATCCACTTACTTGAATGCTTCTCTGAGTTTCTGACTCTACCATTGATCACCAGATCTGGTATGGTTGGATTTTGGCAAAGCTGTTTTTCTTCTGACTTACATGCATTTGATTTGCTGTTCTGTAAGTGCTAAAGGATATCCAAGCTTGTGTCAGATTTGAGTATTTTCCAGCAAAATATTCTCATTTGTAAGCCTGGCTTTCATGAAGCAGAGATGTATTTTTCTTTTATCAAGGCCTCCAGCTGTAAGTCTCCCAGGACCAGACCTGGAGAGGTGCTGGTGCTTTAGGGCACACCCTAACTTCAGAGATGCCAGTCTCAGCACAGCTTGGGACTCAGCCTGCAGCATGACGGCCCTTTTGTCTCTGCTCAGAGGTGAAAGGGGCAATAAGCACCAGCTGATTGACGGGTGTGATCAGAGATCTCCTACTAATCACCTTATAGCAGCACAGTGTGACTCTGTTCTGCTGTTCTTTTAATGCCACGTGCAGTGATGGTGTTTGTGACTTTGGGTAGGAGGCCACTGTCCTTCTAGTCCTGCTCACTTAGGCTTTCTTCCTAGTTTTCTAGAAACTTTCTTAATAATAAATTGACATTCTATTAGCTGCCCATCTGAGTTTTTTTTTCTTCCACTGATGTCTGCGTTTACCAGTAGCAACCTATGTTTCTACCTGCAGTTGCCTACTGACCTGGCATTCAGGAAATTGGCTAAGTACTTGCTTAGCTTTGAGGATAAGCTGAAATTTCACCAGTTTTAATGGGATTTAAGCACGTGCTTAAAGTGAAACCTAAAATTAAATGTCCTTCCTGAATAAGGATGTTCTCCTGAGTCAGACCCTGCATGCATTGCCTTAGAATAGATCCTGGCTGTCCCTTGAGTATGTTAGACACGCCGGATGCTTTCAGAAGTGGTTAATCTGATGAAAGAATTCATCTCAGAGTCATAAAGAAACCACAAGCTTCCTTCACTTTCAGTCTGCTGCTTTGATATCGTTGGTCAGCTGCTTGTGCTGCAAGAGCATTTGCCTGGAAAGTTTGGTAGTCTTAAGGTTGTGTAGGTAAGAGATTTACCCGGCTGCTCCCCCATAAGAAGCTGGTGTGACTTCTATTTCTTAATTCCGTGCAGATAACCCCCTTTGTGAATAGAGACTGGGCTTGTGTACTGGCATTTCGAAAGTGGAAGTTGGCAGATGAAGAGCAAAACCTCCACGACTCAAGAAATAGGCACAAGATGATAAACCACAAATACTGCAAAACAAAGAGGGGGCAAGAAGTACAAGGGCCACATACACTTCCATGACTCTTCTTCCTTGGACAGGCAACGCACTGAAAACTTTGAAAAGGGAGGAAATACAGCGTCAATACACAGCACGCTACTGTATACATGTAATATGGGAGATACGCACTGTTATTCCTGCTTGTGGAGCATTGTGGTAAATGGGACACGGCTCTCCAAGTATATAGAAACATTTTGGTTTAGAAATGTTCTACAATGTTTTGACATTTCCTAATTTTCTCACTTCTTTTAAATAATCCAAAGCAACTAATGGAATTAAACTCAAATTCGCAAATATTTCAGATGGCTCAGAATTGTATTTTATAAGCGACATATTATTCACTTCTCCCCAAAATGAGGGAACGGTGTCCTCATTATGATATGTTTGCAGTTCTCCTCAAAAAACATTCTCCCAGTAAAGTCCTACTCCTTAATGATCTGCTTTAGTTAGCCTGATTTACCCAGAGCATAAGGACGTTTGTCACTCTACTGTATCCTTTGCATTTCCTTAGTACATTCTAAATATTTGGGGAAGGGGGTTCTTTCCCTGTCTTGCCCAGGAAATCACCATGTAATGAATGAGGTTGAAGCCCAAAATAGCATGGTGATTAGAATGTGAATTTATGTATATAATTTCCATAAGGTACTTTAATGCATGAGATTTATTTTAGTCTGTAGGTGTTCCAGCTTGAAAATGGCAGGGTTACTTAAAATAAGAAAAACTGTAGGAAAAAGACCCCATAATAAGAAAGTTAGCCTGAGGGAGAAAATCCTTCAAATGAAACTTCACCCATAACAGCTGAGTATTTTGTTACGAGCTGAACACACTAAAATCATCATTGTAATTGAAGAGTCAACTGTTTTGATTTCTTTTATACTGTCTTTAAAATTAATAACATAAATTTCCACGTATGAATCTGGCTATTCACAGTGCACAGAGTTCTGTTGTTTGGTATAGGAAGCTTGCAAAAGCAATCTACTTGTTTTCCAACCTTGCTAAACTAACATGTATCATTTAATTTGTTACCCACATCAATTTTGTTTCAATGGACAATTTCTAGAATGACAACTTAGTAAAATCAGACTTGATGTAACTTCTGCATTTTTTATTTTTCTATTAGAAGCTCAAGCCAGAAAAGTATCCCACTTCTTGGCAGTTGATCAGAACCATTTACTATAATTTTTGACGCTGCAATTATATGATTCTGTGTCAAATCATGCATTCCAAATTCTCCCCTCATGGAGAGAGCTGTGTGGCTGGCAATCTCTCGATGGACTTGCTTGGATCATACTTGTGATATTGGCAGATAGACAGCTTTGGTTCTGTGTGTCCTTGGCTTGAACAAAGTCTACACAAACATAAGTTTGAGAGAAATGCATTCTTGTATAACGTTATTCATGTGTGTTATTTGTACTCCAATGGCAAACAAAGCTTCCCCAACCCGTAGATCTGGGGCTGCTGTTGTGCAGGACTAGGAGGAGTTTATGATTGAAGGTCCTGATCCAGGAAAGCATCTGACCAAGTTACATCGTAGTTCAGTTGTTTGTAGTTCCTTCTGTCCCACTTTGCACAGGACAATTACAGAGCAAGCGAGAGGCTGAGCTGGGAAGTGAGTGACTGATGAAGCTGCTGTCTTGGCAGGTGGCAAATCCCGTTGGTGAGGGATGGAGATGATCCGAGTGCTGTGCCTGGGCACGTGCTGGGCTACCATGGAGAAAGAGGAGGGGGCTTTCCCTCCTTGAAAACATTGAGAATCATGGTCTTTCCTTCCTTTGCTTTTATGACAAGTACCCTGAAAACAAGGTGTTGAAACCACTTAAAATATCTGTTCAAGAGAATGTCCAATTTTTTCAAAGCCTGCTGTTCTTGTTCAGGCCAAAACTACTCAGCAAATGGCTTCAGCTGTCCTCAAACCACATTCTTTGGCAAATAACTGCATTGCCCACAAATAAATACAGTTTCACCCAACTGTGATGGAAATGATGCATATGGTAAGAGGTCTTTGCAAGACTGGAACTGCAGCTTGGCCTTGGAGGGGAAAAAGCACTCTGCTTGAGTGCTAGGGTATTAAACCACCTGACTATCTTAAATACCTGTGGCTGGTTGGCAAAGTTGGTTGATATGCTGAGTAACTCCTTTTGAGGTACTGGTACTAATAGTAGTGTCAGCAGCTCAGGGTAGGAACGTCAATCCCTCTCTACAGGACTGTCTTTCAAACGGCATTTTCTATATTCTCAGTAAGACCGTTATCAGTATCATGTCTAAAAAAAGTCTATTGAAGACTGTTTTCCACATCAGACAGGAAAGTCCAGGTTTTCAGAAAATTGCCTGCGTATTTTTCACCTGCTGTTTAGGTCTTCTAAAACTCTGAATATCTGATTACATGGGTAAATCTCACTGCTGACTGACCTACATTGGACATGCAAACCAGTGGCTTCAAGCATTTGTGCCTGCGGTATGTGAAGGCATGAATAGAGGCTCAGTTACAGCTAGAATGAAACTTCTCAGGAAGAGTAAAAATTACATCCATAAATTTGTTTCTTACATTTTATGTATTCTTCACCGAAGTCAATGAGAATGTAATGTTCAATTGTGTAAAGATAAGCCCATATGTAAGTCTTTACAGGACTGAAGTTCACATCTGTGGTGTCGTTTTCAAACCAAAATGAGGCCATTAAAAAGAAATCCAACAGTTACAGTTGCGAAGTGACAACAACACAGGTACCAGTAGTGTCCTTTGTTGAACCTAAGAACTGAAGAGCTTTGAAATATTTACACTTGAAGAAAACATAAATCTTGGTTACTTTGAAGTCTAAGGAGAATTTCCTACTTTATCTTTCCTGTTCCCATTCCCTTGTCTTTTCCCTTTTCCTTTTCCTTGTTTTTTAATGCCAGATCAGTTAAAAAAAAAAAAAAGACACTGACATGAATAACATTTCTTCTCCCCACTCCTTGTAACCAGTTTGCCATTTACGAGCCGAACAATATTTTCACCTTGATTCTCTTGGTTGTCAAAATAGAATTGTGTATGGGATACAGGTTACAACTTTATGGCTGAAAAGAGGATCACCCCTCCGTCAAGGCAGCCATTCAGTGTAGGGACAGGTTTGACTGGACGGAGTATCTGGGACACGTTTGCCTCAAGTAGATTCTGTTCAGATTTCATAAGGAAACCTCCTCAATGGAGGGGTTGAGAGCTCTCCGCCCATTCAGTGGAGGGGTTGAAAGCTCAAAGATAATCAGTTTTCCATGGGGTTGTGTAGCTCAGTAGGGGGATGAGGGCAAGAAGATGCGTGTCCACCAAGGGAAAGGCAGGAGGAGCGTTTTGTGCTGCACTGGGTGCTTTTTGCATTGCATTTGGCCACAGCTGCCTGGTACACGGGCATCTGCACGGAGCCGGAGTGGCTACAACACCCTGACTCTTGTACAGCATCCCTGGGTGACAGGAGGGAGTGGAGGAGTCCTTGGCAGTGGGGAGGAAGGATTAGGGAGCAAAGATGCAAAGGAAACCAAACTGCCTTAATGCCACAGCTCCTTTTTGAGAAATGCAGTAGCACCGTAGAGAGAAATGTTTTAACAAGGAACTTGTTCTGTAGGCCAGTCACGGTACGTTATGGGAAATACTGGGCTAATTCTAGAGGGAGTAAGATCAAGGGATTGAAAGTCAGATCCAGCCCAACAAAAGAAGGGATAGTTTAAACGTTTATCTTTCAGTTGATACAGACTTTTGAGAAGATAGAGGTGAAGAAGTAGACACCCCATGGAGTTGAGTGCCATGAACTGGAAAAGTTCAGCATCTTCTAGAGCTGGGCTCAGAACACAGATCCTTTTAGAATAAGTGCCCCATTCTGTCGGACTAACAGTGCTTACAAAACTTCATTTCTGTTTTACTGGATGCCAGCTAATTGTGAATGGTTGTTGGGAAAGTCACAGGCCACCAAGGTAATTCAACACACATGTTGTAGCAGGTTTTTCACACATGTCTGGCAAGCCTTTCATGGTAGGAGAAGGCTTTAGGGATTCTTTCCCGGGCCTTAAATCATGCATTAAATCCTATCAATTATTGATTCCTTCCCTGTTTCCACTTCTGCTCATTTTTTTTGTTATTGGACAGTACTTTTTGTGTCTTGTAATATGACCTACTTAGAATCCTTTGAAATTCAGAATTCCCAGTTTGCAGGAAAGTGTGATAATGTGTAATTTTGTTTAATTCTCAGCTGAAACCTTAGTCCCTCTGAAGTGAAAGGACTTTTGCCATCCATGTTGGTGGAAGCAGGACATTATCTGTATTTTTCCTAAAACACTGTGTAACCTACAAAGTGCTTTAGATATGAGGAAAAAGATTATGATGGTGATGACAAATCCCAGGTCTGTAAAAACTCTGTATTAGAATTATCTTGGCAATTAACTATATTAAATGCTTTTTTCTGAAGTGACAGCATTTTATGCCCACAGTTTTTATCCATTAAAGTAATTGAGAACTCCTTTGCTCACTTTCTTGCTGGTGTACTTCGTCCCCAAGAGAAAATATTTTGGTTTATCATTGCCAAGTCCTTTGATTTCACTGTAGTACTTTTAAGATAATAATCTAATTTTCTTGTATGTTGTTGGAAATGTCTTTCTTTAAATGTACTGAGCTTTAGAAATGTGCTCATACAGAAATCAGATCAGGTAGGAATTTATCAACGTGGCATTTCTTGGCTGTTGGAAATACTTGGTATTTGTCATCAAGCTTTACAGATCCAAGGTACGCTGTTACTCTTTAGAAGAGTTCACAGGCACATTTCATTCTGGTAGTAAAAATTTGTTGTATAAACTGCTTGAGTAATGGCAAAGGTAGGGTTGCCAACAGGCAGTTCCTGGGATCACCCAGTTTCCAAACAAAAGTCCTTTTTCCTACCCAGACGATCTTGCGTGACCACCCCGGCAGATACGGGGTACAGCTCCCTGACATGGGATCTAGCAGAAGAGAGGAATGAGGGGTTTCATTGCCTTAGAAATGAGTGAACTACTTGTGGCACATGGTCATACCGTGATTTGAGACCTGTCCTCTCTGCTCTTCAGAAAGCCACAGTCTCTACAGACATTTTTGGTTATTATTTCCTCTCAACATATCTGCTCTGCTCTTCAAAAAGGTGATAAATATTTTTAGTTTAATTGTATAGCTGAGATTCAAGATAGACAAGTGTTAGTTAGCAGTGATTTTTTTAATTTTTTTTTTTTTTCTCACAAGGCATATGGTATTACTGGGTCTTAGAGAGAGCCAGAAATATCAGAGGGTGACAGAAATGTGTGACTCTTACCGTTTTTGGACCACACAGCCTAGCCTCAGGAGAATTCCTAGAAGATGTAGTATCACATTTTCCAAGTGCTTAATTTCTATTTATTTTTTGAATCTTATTGCAAAATAATTTTTGATGATTATTGTTTTCATGTTTTCAGTATTTAAAAGGGCCAGCTAAATGTATTCTTCTGTCCTAGACAGAAAAAAGTAAAGAAAATGAAAGAAAAGCAAGTTACCAGGGCAGTGGAAGTAGTTTGCTTTTACTGTGTATGTAAGCAGCATGCATTTAGTGTTCGGAAACGACGATGGGAATGGCATCTCCTGCAACCTGAATTTCGCCTTCATAATTTTGACAAAAGAAGAGTGTTGATGGAGCAGTCATATTAGTGCATTGCTCCATCAGCCCCCACCCCATTGCTCTTCTAACTGTGCCCTGTCACCCACCGCACCAGGGAAGGGGTTCCTACTGCAGACAGAACGATTATTTCAGTGGTAACATAAGATACTGTGAGATACCTGGCATGGATTGAGATAAACTAAGTAGGCCAAAGCTTTGTTTGTCTGCCCATCGTTTCTTTTACATTTCCTCTCTTCCCCACTGCTGAAGAATTCACCTTTGGTTGAAGACAGCTGTCTAGATGGAAAGAGGCTGATCGATACTGGGGAATCCATTTTTTTTTGCTGTTGTTCAAATCTTGTTCATCTGAGTTCATAATTAGCATAAAGATGTATTAAAGTCCTGAGGGTTTCTGTTTGTGTCTGTCTGTCTGCTGGGGTGAGGGTGGGGATATTCCTGGGTGTGTGCATGTATCTCAGGGTGGTCAAAGGGTGGCAAATTTCAGTTCTTAAGAATGATCTGGATTAGCCTTGATCTTTCTGGGTCACTAAGTTTCAAACACAGATATTTCACATCTGTTTCTTGTTCACAGCAGCTAGCAAAGAAGTACAAAACCGAAAGAGTCCTGGTTTTAGATGCATGTCTGGTCCTTTAAGGAATTCAGCTAGTTACTTAGTAAGAGAAAAAAAAAAAAGCACATTAATACCTCCTATTCAAATTTGCAGATTAGGCAAAAGCCCAGAGGTGAAAGGTCAAATAAAACAGTTGAAAGCATTTTCGATAGACTTCCTGGTCATGGAGGGGAAAAAAGAGCACGCAGTCCTCCAAAGCATGCTATAAAAGCCAGAAGAGTGTGAGAGACACTTTAATAGGTTCCATTCTTGATGAAAATCGTGAAACAGCCTCACTATTATGGGTGTAGAAATCCAATATGCCAGACGTATTTGCTGTGTGCAATGCCCATCAATTTAGGGATGGTAGGACCTTGAAGGACAGTGTTCTGTAATAACCAGTTCAAACTGTTCTGTGGTTCAGTTAAAATTATCTAAAACATTTGGAAGAAAGTGATGAAAAATGTTGGCCTTTGCCCTCACAATTACTTCTTTTTTCCTTGCAGAGAAGTTGCTTTTTTGAAGTATTTTGGTTTGGGGTTTGTTTTTTTTTTTGGCGTGTCCTGTGGTATCATTGTCACTTAACCAGCTTTAAATTAGCATCAAACATAAACCAAATAGCTTTCATATCGGTGGCAACTTTCAGCCGAAGGTTTCAGTGCACTTTAGGTGTTAATCCATACAGCATTCCTTTGGCATTTGGGGGTACCACTGCTGACATTTCAGAGACGGGAAAATGAAGGAAGAATGAAAGGAAAGTTTAGGTGAGATTCATCTCACATAAGCAGAGTTATCCAAAAGCTGGTTGTCTCAGGTAGTTGTACAGGTTCCCTTTGTAGGTAATGGAGAGAGAGAAGTACTTTGAAGGTGCAATTCGTCTCGCCTCTTTTAAGTAGCTGTCGTAGGTGAGGCTGAATGACATGATGAAGGTAGTTGTATTGGGGACTGCAGGAGAAGGCTTGGAGAACTAGCTTAGTCGTGACACCTACATTTAAAATCACTGAAGGCTGATGAATCAAATCCCACTTCAGCTGACAGTGATTCAGTTCCCTGTCTACAAAGGAGTGCATCGACACTTCCCTGTTATGAAGTACCTGTGTTTGCTATTGCAAATAACTCCACTGTCAATATAATGACTGTATCAATGTAATTCATGTAAACAGAGCTCCCATTTAATTTCCCATTGCTTTCTTCCCGTATTTTTTTATGTAGAGAGTATAGTTGGTCTCCAGAGATGATCAGAACAGAAAATGTGGGCAAACAGTGGTGTAGTCACCAAAATATTTTGGCTGATAGAAGCTTAAATAGCTTGAGCCATAGTTAGGGCCTCGGTAGCCTAGTACTAGGGTTAGAGTTAGTAAATTAAGTACTTTAACTTTCACTTTGTAAACTTCCAACATTTCATTTCTGTGAAACTTTGTCCATTGGAAAACAATCCATTCTTGATTGCTATTGTTCTATGAAGTAAAATTAAAAAAAAATTGCGTTGCTCCCAAATCAGGTTCTCTCCCAACTTTTCAGCTCTGCCAGCGAGTCAAGTGAATTCACGGCTATGACGGGAAGGAAGGCGGGGATAGGGGAAAGATGTGAAGGGACTAATTGACTGAACGAGTTGGAGCAGCTGAAGATAGTGTGTGGGGTGATTGAAAGGTAGCAAAGGCGGGAGAGTGAGAACACGTTAAGTCATAACCAGCCCTGAGGGCAAAACCGGTGGTGGGTGCCACCACAGCAGGAAGAAATCTCTTTTATCTGCTTCTGTTAAAGTACTCTTTTTTATATTATTATTAAAAGAAGTAATATCTGGCTTCGGAAAGAGCTGTTCATTGCGTGGTGTTGGAGGAAACAATGCAGCCAGGCGAGCCAGCGGCTCCTTTCGAGGGGCACGGAGCACCCTCTAGTGACCACTGGTGCTGAGCTGCCCGCAGCACCCAGGGGTGCTCCCAACGCTCAGCACCAACTAGGGGAACACCGACGGGATGAGGACGTGGTCCTCTTCCCTCCGCTGCGGTGCACGACCTGGTAGTAAGGGAAATGAGAAGCACAAAAGCTTGGAAACAATGCTAGAGGAAAGGGTGCTTTTCATGGGATGTGTGCTGTGTTGCCCCAGTGGCCAGGTAGTGATAATTAGTATTAATTACGTGGTTTTACGTGGGCTGCTTGCTCTGACATAGTAATTGGAGTTTGGCAAAGGGAAATGCCCCACTTCACTCAGAGTAGCCCCTTCCTCCCAGAACTGACCTCCACATTTCCAGCCATGGGTCAATGGGCACGAGCCCAGCCCAGAATTGGACCCCGGTTTTCCCAGGATGGTGTTTGTCCTGTGCCCTCAGACCTGGTGCTGGCATCAAACCCACTCAGGCGTGGAAGGAAGAGGTCCCTTCAGCAGCCCCGAAGGCCCAACAGTCCTGGGGACCGGAGTGAGAGTCCGTCATCCCGGAGATCAGCACCTGAGCTGCTGGCCCCGTATCCCCTCGGGGCAGGTGGTGAAACTCCCATCTTCTCCTCAGCACCCAAGTTTGTTCCCTTGCTTAAAGACTATTTGTGAGAGCTTTCTGTGTGGTGAGGGGAGAGTTTCCCCTTCTGTGAGCAGATTTACTGACATTTTCTTCAGAGCCAGCTGAAAGCTGTGAATTAAAGGGAGGAAGTCCCGTTGAAGGGCTTGCTGACAACTTGGTGAGAGTGCATTTGGCCCTCACACACCGAGCTGAGTATGGCCAAACTGATGTTTGGAGCTGCATTTAAGCAAAATGCTACACCTTTTTGAGAGGATTAAGACCTTTACAGATGTATCTTCATGTGCCATGAAGTAGCATTGATTTGCCTGAATTTCTTAAACTCTGCTTCCAAAAACTGCAAAGTCTTTTATACTCAAGTTTTTTGATTTGTAGCCTGCTTCTACCTAAAAAAACCCTCCTTTTTACCTGTAATGTTGGCAAGAGGAATAGAGCTGAGCTCTGCTCTTCTCTTCTCTTTTTTTTTCTTTTTTCTTCTTTTCTTTTCTTTTCTTTTCTTTTCTTTTCTTTTCTTTTCTTTTCTTTTCTTTTCTTTTCTTTTCTTTTCTTTTCTTTTCTTTTCTTTTCTTTTCTTTTCTTTTCTTTTCTTTTCTTTTCTTTTCTTTTCTTTTCTTTTCTTTTCTTTTCTTTTCTTTTCTTTTCTTTTCTTTTTTCTTTTCTTTTTTCTTTTCTTTTCTTTTCTTTTTTCTTTTTTCTTTTTTCTTTTTTCTTTTCTTTTTTTTCTTTTCTTTTCTTTTCTCTTTTCTTTTCTTTTCTTTTCTCTTCTCTATTCTCTTAATACCCACATCTGCAGACACTGTATGTACACATACTAAGCATAACACAAGATGAACGTGTCTCCAGCTTACCCAATTATTTACCCAGACTTAGTTACAATGTAAAGAAAACTGTACACTTCAAGGGATGAAGGCCATGTTATTAGCGGTACTAACAACATTTTGAAAGTAAAAATGAAAGAAGCTATCCAGGCGGACTGCTGAACAGGCGTTGTGAAAGTAAAAGACAGTGATGCTAGTGAGGATATCAGTCTGCTCTCTTGGTCAGCCCGGGCTGAGACCAGCGTTCTTGGTTTCCTTCCCAGACAGCAAGATGGATTGCAGATCTGTTTACATAGGGAATATTGCAATATATTTCCTACATTCTAACGCTCTAGCAGATATGATACAAAAAAATCTGAGGAAGGATTGTTTTTTAGAGTTAGTAGTGGTGTTTCAAATAGCATGAGAAATGGTCTCTTTTAAAATGGAAATATTTTACGTGTGTTTAGGTGAGTACATGCATATTAAACGTACTTCTAGTATATCTTAGAAAGGATGCAACGAGCAAAACAACTTTTTTCTTTGGAAATTCATCTTCCTTGTTTAGGACCTAGTCTAATCCCTTCTTTTGCATGGTCAGACCAATCTTTAGGTCTGTACAGGACCCTGTTGGTTTAAGCAGGCTTAGATCAGCATAGATCAGATCCTTTGCCTCCAGTTTAGAGAGCTCTTCTCTAACGAGGGAGCTCTTTAGTCCTAAAGGTAGAAGGCACTTAAAGCAGTGTTTAAGCTTGTCTGTATTCAGGAAAGGACTTAAGCACAGCTGTAATTCTAAAGCATGTACAAAACCCCGGTTTGATCAAGAAACTGAAGCACATGTGTAATGTCAACACATGCAGTAGTGTTTTGTTGCTCTGTGGTTTCTAGATGCAGGCTTGAATGTAGAAAAAAATTCCAACAGAAAGGAGCCCAGACAAATTAGGGTAACGATCTTGAGAGAGAAATTAAGAGGGAAGGGAGTGTTAGGTGACTTGTATGGATTTTTAAGACTTTTTTGTGTTTTCATTCTGTTTGTCGACCAAGCCACATTTTTTCAAACTCACACAGCACTATTTCAGACAATAGCATGTAGTTGCCCAACATAACAAAAACATGCTTGCTTTCTATTTAACCTTAACAAAATGCAGAAAAGAGAAAAATAGTAGAAGTGTTTGTAATATTTTTTTGCAACTGGATGATGGTGATTTGATAACCCAATATATTCCTTTCCTTACAATACCAAGGCTCTGTCTTGCAATTGGATCGACATAAGCATAAGCACTCAGAAATCTGCCTGTAGGTCTTAGTTTGAAATTCAAATAAACTTCACTGAATTCTTTGGCACAGAATCTGTGCCAGTTTAAAATGGCAAAATCCTTACTGGGCTGCGGGCTCTGTAAAACTTATATAATAATAATAGAGCTCAGCAGGGTCTGATACTGCCTGCCTTATGCTTCCAAAAGCCCTTTATAAATCAAGAGGAGGTTTGTCTATATGGAGCTAGGCTGCAGAAGAATCATTACTAAAACCTGCTTGTGAATGAATTTGTTAGATCCCATCCACGGGAGAGCTGGAACTGCTACTTCAAGCCTCTCAATATATTTGAGAAAAAAACGAAAATATAATGGGCTTAACTGGAGTGGAAGTCACCCAACTGAAACATTATACAACGCTTTGAAATTTCAAGAAAAAGGTTCTAATCTTTTGGCTTTCTTGCTCATTGTTTGGAGATGAAAAGGGAGGAAATCAACATCCCCATGAAATACAATTACTGTAAATTGCTTTCTTTTCATACCGTTCATAATGAAAATAGGAAAGTTACCAGAAGTTACCTACGCTGCAGAAGCACAGTAATTTGGTGGATGTAGGCTGCAAGTAGACATTCAGCAGTGCAACACTAGATTTCTATAAGAACCAACTAATGGAGAATATAAACTATTGCATGGCAGTGCTGACTCTGGATTGCTCTGAAGTGACCAGAAGTCATCTTTACAGTGGAAGAAACCAGAGCTCCTTGAAGTGAACTATAAAATCAAGCTAAATTTGTGCGGGGAGTTGATCCTGTGGCACCTCCGGCTCCAGAGCGGGGAGGAAAAGCAGGGTATCTGCTCTCCCCTTCCCACTCTCTCCATCGGGATCTGGAGATGGCTGGAGGCTTACTCAGCCCCTTGGGGTGGCTGATGGGGCCCCAAGGCTTGTGGGGCAGCTGGAGATGATTTGGGACACAGACTCAGCTGGGTGACACACCGCCAAGCTTGAGACAGGGTCTTCCCAGGGACGACTCTGCCAGATCCTGATTGCACCGGTCCTGTGTCACTCCGTTGTGTCCAGGGATTTTCAGCCCTGCGGTCTCCATGGGGCACCTGGAAATGAGGATTTCCCAGGACCTGGTGGGTGGTAGAGCCATTCCTGTGAGCAGGAGTAGGTGGACGAGCCTTTCCTCTGCCCTGCCTTGGGTGGGATGGAGCAGTGCCTGCAGGATGAATGCCAGAGGGCCAAGCAGGCAGTGCTTCACCTTCTTCGGGTCAGGGTAGGAGGGGAAGAGTGAACCGGGACTTACCGCTGTCATTGTGTACCATTTGGAAAAAATGCATGCTGAATGCCAGCAGTCATCACCAGTTACAAAACAACGCTCCGATTTCCTTTTCTTTTCCTAAGGAGCAGGAGAGGAAGGCGTTGGGAGAGGGTGAGGTCATCTGCTTCCACTAAATAATGCTATGACAACCCATCGCTATTTCTTGTTCTTTTTATCATACCAGAGTCCCTGGTCAGAGGGCAGGACCTTA
>NW_009630671.1:63367-82692 GCF_000690535.1 Cariama cristata | reverse complement strand
AGGACAGGTCCTTATTATAGCAGGAATTATCTACCCGGTGCTGCAGTGCTTTCGAGCAACGTGTCCATAGTTTGATGTTATAGGAAGCGTTGAGAAATCATAAAGTGGTTATAGTAGGACCAGATTTTAAAAATTACAAGGTTATTAAAAAAAGAATACATTCTAACGGCTTTTAATTTTGCCTTCAATTTTTGAGGGTCCTGTTTTCAAGCTTTTCTCTTCTAGCTGAAAGCTCAGAATCTCTTGACACCAGGAACTATGTCTTTAGCAAAAACGTAAAATGTTGCAAGACTCGTAAGAGCAAGAGGGTTGTGCCAGCCCTGCATCCTGAGTGGTTCTTCACATGTGGACTTTTACACTGGTTGGTACTCTGGAAACATTTTGCCTTTCTTATTTCCATTCATTTTTTATTTTTTTTTTAGTTCAGCATTCCTAAGCAAGGATCTGGGACAGGGACGGTATGTTGTTTGCACAGCTGGTAGTTTTGGGGTGTCCTGTGACTGCAAAGTGCTACAAAAGGACAAATAAAAATATAGCACTGGATGAAAAATGACTATCACACAACTGGGCAGGGAATTACCAGTGAAACCATTTCATTTTCATGTGTGGATAGAGCTGTGAAGTAAAGGAAGACTGTGGAAAATTAAAGACTGTTTATGGCATTCAGGCATTTGTTTTTGAAATATATGTCTTTTTGTGGCTTCCTTTCCACAGTAAGAAAGAGGCATCAAAAAGAAATTATTATCTCCAATCTGCTTGCTTCTTCTCTAAGAAAAAAAAAAAAGGTGCTAGATCAGATAGGCTAGAAAGTGTCAACAACTCAAGAATCCAGGAATGAGGTTAATGGACAAATATAGGTGTGGTGTAAGCGGGGCTAGACTTCATTAACATATTTGGAGTTACACCCGCTTATACCAAGTCTGGCTTTGGCCCTGAATCAGCAATTCCCTAGTGAATAGATTGCATGAAACTAGTGCCGAATTTGGCCCATTTCATCTGACATCTGCATCCTGCCTCGAAGTGCCATGTCACACTTACTGCACATCAGATCACACCTGCCCAGGCAGTCACAGGCAATTGACTTTTTTTTGTTTAAAAAAAAAAAAAAATTAAAAAAAATTAAAAAAATTTAGTCACATATCATCAAGAAAAACAACATTGTTTTAGGACTCTTATCTCTCCTCTCCCAAATATCCTGTTTCTTCGAGCTGCAGTGGCCAGGACCAATAGAAACCTCTTCCTGCCATTGGCTGACTTCATTTCCCAGAGTTAGCACAATCTCATCCGCTCTAAACAACCTCATCAAAACTTCTTTCTGGTCAGAGCGAAGCAATAATTATTATTAGCAATTATTAGCGATCAATAATCTTGATCACATTATGGCAAGCACTATTAAGGTAAGAAAGGGGTACCTTTTTGGTTGGAATTTTTTTCAGTGGCGTGTTCTTTGGTTTCCTTTATCAACCTAGATAAGTTAGAATTGGGCAACACCCCCACTGCCACAATAGAGGACAACAAGATTTCCTTTGTACTGCCTAGTAAATTTCCTTTTTCCTACTCCAACCATCCGCAAGGCTTAAAAACTTCAAACTCGGAAAAAAAATTGGGTTTTTTAAATTCACTGTTCAGTGCTGTGGATTGCATATGCGAAGCCCTTTTATGAGAGCTTCTGAAATTTCTTGTAGGTATCCTTCTGACAACTTGGATGTGTTTGCGGACTGCCATGAGGGGAGAGGGTGTGCACGGGAAGGAAAAAAAGGGTTCCTAAGAGCGCTAAACTTTTGGATACTTTTAAATGTTTCTCTTGTTGATGGGGACACAAATACTAGCAAGCGGAATGAGCGGCACCGGCTCTTGTTTCTCTCGCATGCAGGTGTTCGTTACGTGCTTTTCTAGAAACTCTTACCCTTCTACTCGGGACCTTTCTGAATGTTATTTTAATGGTGGCAGCAAGATGGGTGTGTTCTTTTTTGTTTTAATTTTTTTGGACAATAAAATTCTCTCACTGGCTTATAAATTGATCTTGGTGCATGGTTTGTTTTTTTTTTTAAGAATGGCTTTGCTGAGTTTTTCAGGTTGTGTCACTTAGAAAGTTGAATAAATCTATATGTCTGTCTATCTAGTTTTGCTTCGCTGTATGTTGCAATAGATAGCAGTTACAGATATGGCAACAGCTGTGATTAATTGCAGAAGTATAACTGTAACTGAATGCTTTGTGATAGTGAAACTAATTTTATGTAAAGAGCAAAACGGCATGTACAGTGAGGACTCTGCGGCATTGTATTATCAGTTTTGGGATCAAGGTATTTGTTTCCTTCGTGCTATTGTGTATTTCTGTTCTTTTCTGATTATGCCAGAGATTTACTAGTAAGAGATATGGAGTAGCAGCGGTGCCTGGCCATTAGCTAAGTGGAGCTGCAGTTTGATTTCTCAGTAACTTCTGCTTAGATGTATACCTTTTAAAGATTATTTGATGCTTTTTGTTACGGTTTTTGAAATCTGAAAGTCTTGCCTGAAGACAATGTGATTAAAAAGACTAATGAACCTTCTTGTTTTGTAATCACTGATGCTTTCAAGAGGCTATCTGTAGAGACAAAGTTCTGAATCTCCTCCGCTTTGCTGGCTCGTACCTATTATATGCTAAGTAGCTCCTGAAACAGCTCAATTCCCTTTGGTTTTGCCACGCATTTCAGAGCACACAGGACATGACAGGCGCTCTAGGAAAATCTTGAGGTTCAGGGAGTCAAGTTTGGCATTGCTAAAAGAAGGACTATGTGCTGAGGTAGTAACACTGGGTTTTGTGTCTATTAATCAGAATGCACTGTCGATGTTGATGGGAAATTTTTTTATTTTTCAAAAATGACGGTACAATGACATTAGATGTTGTATGCATTTTGAGGAGCTCTTATTTATTTTTGATGTTTTCTATTGGCTGAATTATAATAAGGTAAATGATTGTAAACAGTATCTGATCGTTCCTATTTTACCTCCACTTTACTCCTACAGAGGTGAGAAGAGCTCTGTATTACACAGCCTGGTAATGCAATGCAGTCTGCAGAGCCTCCTGAGTGGAAAAATGTACATTTTTGTCTTGTCATCTGGGAGTGTGAAACTTGCAGGGGGCAAATAGGCCCCCCAAAATGTTGAGGATTTTGATACCCAGGGTGCTGGGAAGGCCTTATATGCTAAAGCAAGGATTTTATTTATGTAAGTGCAAAAAGTACAGTGACTGGAAAGAACTGACAGGTGCCTTGTAGTCTAGATGTGGGAAATGTACTCTGACATGAAGCTAAGCCAGTCCAAAGGATTCAATTCCTCTTCTGTACTGAATACATAAAGAAGTCATTTGACTGAGGGGTTCCTGAAATAAATTCCATTGAAGGCCAAAGGTGTGCTTGTGCTTTTGCTAAACAGTTAGGTTTAGCAAGTGGTTTTTTTTGCAATTTCAATATAATGGCCTGTGTTGTCTGCTGGCAACAGGTAGCCCAGCTCTCCCAGTGCAGGTGACAGCAGGCTGTGGTGAGGGAAGGTGGAGGGCCTTATCGGGGGTCTCCGTGCTGGGCATTCCCTCTCTGCTGGAGGGAAGCCGTGGAGTCATTTCATGTCAAATTGGGTTGCAAATGACTATGTATTTGTTCATAACTGGGTAGAAATAGCTCTAAACATTCCCACATGCAAAGGTGGCCTTCCAGTCAGACTGAGTCATACTTTTCCTGACACAAACCTGCAGACGGACCCATGGGACACTCGGGGCTCATGAGAAATCAGGCTGGCTTAACTGGGGCTAATCGGTATCTATGAAGGCAAGCGGTTGTGTACGTTTTCTGGCACTGGGTTTGACGTCACAAGCGTGACTTTACTGGGAGATACGTCTCTTCTTATCCCCTGCCCTCCTTCTGCTGCCCCTTCCCCTTCTCCCCCCGTGACGGAGGAAAGCACGGTGGTGAAAGGTTTCTCTTGAGGAGGGGGACGCAGCAGGGCCTTTTCCCGAGGCTCTGGCATGGATAGCTAACTTTAATTCTGGCCTTTACGCTGTAAGAGCGGCCGCCCTTGCCCAGGCCAGGGAGCAGGGCCGGATCCCGTGGAGGGCGGCGTAAAGAACCTGCGGAGGGGAGAGTGGCGGGAAAAGGCGTGCGTCTCCACAGCCAGGATTCTGGCTTCGGTACGCGGGCAGGGGGCTGATATTTCCAATGCATTCGCTCCTCTATACCTTGTGCTAACCTTCACTGTTAGGTTTTTTGGCATTTGAGGGATAAAATGTTTTTTTTACCAAGTGGAGAAAATCTCCTAACAGTCAGGATTTCAATGCGAAGGTGACACGTTTCCTTCTGGCACAAGTAGTGTCTGACAGATACGTGCAGTAGGACAACGATGCAGAGCACTGAAGCTGAAGACTTACCAAATTAATTTAGCACTGCTAATTATGTGTCCCACTAGTTACTGTAAATATAATTTTAGACAATATCAAAGGCTTCTTAATTAGGCATCTGTCTTTTTTGGTGTTTTGGTTTTTTTTTTAAATAGAATGGAGCAATAATTACCTAAGTGTTACCTTGGGGTGAAGTAAAAATACTTATCCTGAAGGTCATTTTGGTTTTTTCCTATTACCCTATAGTGGAGGAAAGAACACTAAATAGAAAAATACAACTAGAATTCTGCTTCCTTGCCATGTAGCAAGCCTTGTTATATTTATCTCCCTATCTGCCAATGCAATTATACTTATGCTTAGAAAAGCTCTTCAGTAAGTTATCTTCACTTTACAAGGACTTACTGATTACACTTGTGTGGATATTTCTAGACATACACATGTCCACTTTTTATTATTGATTTCTAACATGCTGTTCACATGGAAGCTACAATTTCTGGGAGAAAAAGTATTTGATAAAGAACAGGAGAATCTTTGTGGTTTCTAAGGCTTGAAAGAGTATGGATATACTGATTAAAGCAGTATATAATGGCAAGATTATTTTTTTGGTGAGGAATCTTAGTCTGTACTTATCTCTATAGTATTACTTTTCTCTCACTTTGTTTTAGAGAATCTAAGTAAGTACTCACTCAAATACTTCTAAAGTCAAGGAAAGCTGGAGACAGTTAAAAAAAAAAGTCTGGTTTTGGCGTATGGAAATGTTTAAGTCTTTGTTTAGAGGACTGCATCTGCACTGAATCCAACAGAACTAATACTGTAATTTGTACTTCTGTTCCTGGCATTAAAAGAATTATAAAGATTATTCTCTTTTTTGTTCTCATCTCAGTTAGCAAATGATCCAAATGATTTAACTTTAAGCCTGTAAATACTTCTGTTGGCTTTGGTGGTATGACACAACGCTCTTAAAGCTAAGCACGCACCTGAGTGCTCTGGTGAATCAGAAACAAGAAGAGCAAGAGTGCCTTAAACCACTTAGCCTGATCTTGCACTCCTTAATTCAAAAGTTTCCACCAATTTAATGAAGGTTTTGTTCCAATAAAGGCAACAGAATCAGACCTATAATTATTTCCAGCTAAAATGGTATTCCTGACTCAAGTACAAATGTACAATTTCAAAGAAGAAATACATATAAGAACAGAAGAAGTTATTTGGGGGATTTTTGTGTTGTGTTTTTTTTTTCTTTCAATCAGCAGTCATTTAACTCAGTCTGGTGTGCGGCTACATGTGCCAAACTGAAGTAAAATATAAGGATCTTGCTTTCTAGAATTAAATCCCCAGGCAAGGAACAACAGCTGGAAAATGCGTATGTTTGACTGTCTGAATTGGTTGGTTTGTTTGTTTGTTTTGTAACAAGAACTATATTATCTCTTAAGAAAATGTTTTTCAGCAAGTTCCACAAGTTACAAAAGGCTTTGCAGAAATAATAAGAATCAAGTGCTCTTGGAGAATGACTTGCTGAAAGATAAATACAGAAGCAGTTTTGAGAAATGTGAATGCCAAAAGAAGATACTTATTTTCCAAGTGACAGTTTATAATCCAGTAAAAATACACAATGCCTTTCACTCAAAAAGAAGTAGGCTTCATAATGCAAATGTCTAAATCAAGCCAACAGAATTCTTTTGAAAATCAGCAAAGTAGAGAAAAGAAAAAGAAAAATTGGGTTTGTATCACTTGTATTATCAATTTTAACAAAGTAAAGGTGATACAGTAGAAAATATAACATGCAGTGCCAGACCTTGTCAAAATAACAAAAATCTTTTCATTGACTGCAGTGTGGTTTCTATCAGATTCATCATTAAATATTAAAAAATTCATTTCTTTTGATAGAGAGTTATACAGTAGAGAAATAGGAGCAGCTTTTCACATTGTCAGTAATGAAAAACCAATGGTCAGAAAAAGTGGCATGTGTTCTGCTAGTCATCTTACTGTCCTTAACATGTATTTGTGTATTATAGAAGAAATGTTGACTGTGTTCAAAACACCAACAGCAATACAGAAACTTCGAAGCGCTTAGATGAGAAAGGTATCAATCCTTTCCTTAAAGGATGGATGTGTCTTTATGGTTGAAGGGGTTATTTTAAATGTTGTAACCCAGCCTGCCTGAGGTTGGATAGTGCTGTGTCCCTCAATTTATTCCCTTCCTCTACCTCCCTTAAAAGACGGACTGTATAATCCTGTAAACAACTTGTCACAGTGAACAGAGAGAGAAGTTGTTTCAGGAAATCTGGTGAGATTCAGGTTGCAAACCTGTATCACAGGGAAGTTATCTCTCTGCTTGATGTGCATCCTTAGGCACCGGGCTGTTCATCTTTACTATGCACATTGTCATCCTATTAAAAAGACCAGACATTGCTTTCAGGAAAGGGATATCAGTAGGTAGTAAACAAGTAATATTAGTAATGGGTTTTAATGCCTACTGTGTACAAACCAGTGATTACCACTTCTGGTAATTATCATGTCATAAATTGAATTTGTTTCGAAGTAAAATGAATAGGATAAGAATTACTGTCGTAAAAATGTCACTGAACATGAAAAGGTAAAAAAGAATCATGAGTAATAGACAGTTTTTAAGGCTAGGCTGAAGGACACACCAAGTGATCACCGACATACAGTGGACCAGATAAATGGTCTTTTGGAATGACGGTTTTTAGAAATTAATGAGTGGAAGGAATGTATATGATATGATATCTCCCTTCACTTGCAATGCATGTTTATTTGGGGTGTGTATCTCAACTGGTGGATGGGAAATGGTGTCACTAGGCTGGCGTAACCTTTTCACACTAGGAAAAGATCTGACTTGCTAAGTTAAATGTATGAATTGCCAGGTTAAGCAGTGCCTGATCGATGGGAGGGAAATACAACAACCAATTGCAAGGACTGGGTATATGCAAATACCTGCAGGAAGGGGTGGTGAATAACTGTTCACGGGAAGTGGCAGAGCTCTTTAAAATGACCTACCTGACTTCGGCGAGATACAGAGAAATGGTGCTAGAACTGGGAAAAAAGCCACAGGAGACTGGAAATGTTTTGTTTGACAAATCCCTAATTACAGTTGTGCTGAGAGAAACAAGTAGCAGCATATTAATTCTACATGGAAGATTTTGCATAACTGCAATGCTAGCCTGTAAGATTTTTTTAAAACCTCATTCTTTAGAGCTGAAAAACATCTTTTTTTAGACGGTATGTTTATTACCTTGATAAACAGTAAAATGCTGCCACAGCAATTACCTTGATGATAAAGAGTCTGTAGACAGATACTTCCTGCATTCATTTCCTACCCAGATAAGTTGCCAAAATCAGGGACTACCAATACAGGAAATGCTTTCAATAGAAACTTCCTATCTGTTAATATCTAGTTCACTAAAAAGATCTAAGGCCTTCTTGTTTTATATAAAGGTAATATTCTACTTGTTACTATTTAAACATTTAAGCCACGGTACAACACATCTGTTTGTGTAAAAGTTTAAGACCAATGCTGTTATGTTGGACTATGGAATATCAGGTTTTTTCTCTGCAATGGTAGGAAAAGTACCCCTGCATTTTACAGTACTGCAGATCAGGATGACAAAATACGTTGTCATTCTGTCAGAAGAAGAGCGAGCACCTCCCTCCCACTCCTTGTTGCCTGCATCCTTTCCTTGTTTGTATGCATCACCAAATATAACATACGTTTCACTAGCCCTTGAGGTGAACTTCTCCAACAAATAGTTCAAAGCATATTCCCAATATATTAAAGAGTCACGGCCATCTCTTGCAATCCACAGTGACATATATATTCAACCAAAATGACTGAAACAGAAATTTTGCCTCACTGTACAGAGAAATAAAACCATGACTAACCTGTATGTTTGAACCTCTGCTAAGAAAAAGAGAAACCTAGAGCAAAAGAAAAGTAAACAAAGACGAAAACTTCCATTGCTAATCGTAACTTCAGGGTAATTGCTTTCAGGCACGTGGATAGAATGAATGAGGATTTACGAAACTTGAAGTGAAATTGGCCAAAATGAAGTCAGAAGTATTTGGCCAATGGCTTGACTGGGGCCAGGCTTTCACTCAAGTTATTCAGGAGCTCAGCCCAAATTTTGTGTGTTATTTTGCTAGTGATTCCCCTGGAGTCATTCCAGGTTTCTGCCACTGTGACTGAGATTGGTATCTTGGCCTTTCCCCACAGAGCTGAGTAGTCCTTTGCTATTGTGGCTTCATATATATCACGCCTTTTCGTCTTTGAAGAGGAGACCCATGTTCAGTTATCTCCTCAGACTACTGCGGGAAAGGCAGTTGTTTAAGTTCATGTTGTGGTCTAACAGGCTGGGAATCTGAGGCTGGATTTACAGATCCTTCCAGAGACTGCGGTGAACGGCATTGCTTGGAGCACCAGCTCTTGGTCGGGAGAGCCAGTCCTGTGGGGACCTGACCCAAAAGTCCAGTTACTGCAGATGGGTTCTGCAAGTTGAGGTTAGTTTTCACAAGTAATTTCCACAAGGCGATGGGTGAAGAAGCTCTAGGAAGTTGCCCCTTGACTCTGGATTCACAGAGGTGGGGAAATACACGTTTTGTCCCGAAAGCAATGTTTTTCGGACGTGGTTAGTCACCTCTTATCTACTTGCATGCATTTTTATTATTGTTAGTCTTTGGCATATTCACATCAACTTCCCTCATGCATAAGGTATTCCCTTGGAAGTGCTCAAAATTGTTGCTTTTTACTAATCAGATCAACTCACTAAAGTGGTGGCCAGAGACATTTTTCACATTATTTCCATACAGCCATTGCCTTTTAAAAAATTTTCCTGCTATCCGTCATCAAGGCACCATTACATGTACCATTTTCATGGAATTCAGAATCTGATTGTTTAGTCTACGTAAAGGGGGAAAAAAGAGGGGGATCCTGTGCCTTTAATGTTGTTTATAACAGTTGGACAGAGCTTGTCAGGTGAAGGTTAATTGCTCTCCAGTTAAAGCAGTTCTCTGCACAGATGGGTTATCAGGGCTGAACACTCGTTACAAGATTAATCTCATTTCCGACAAGACTTCCCTTTCCTTCAACTGATTTTTGCTCAGCCATTGGACCTGTCACCAGCCGTTAAAAGAAGGGTGGGTTACCTCTGGGATATTAATGCTTGTGTGCAGTGAAACAATACAAAGTGTGTGTCATATCGGTAGGGAACATCTTTAGGAGACAGCACATTTCAGTGCTGTTCTGAAGGTCGAGATTCATAAACAACAGAAACAATCAGGAACATTTGTATTAACCCTCTTAATGAACATAAAATGCAGCCAAACCATCCATAGTCTGATTTTTTACGTCTGCTCTCTTCTAAATGTGGTATTTTTTTTAGTTCCAAAGGTGTATTTTGGTTGAAAATTTTAGTCAATAAAATAGCCACACGTGAGATGTGGAACCCAGGACTACACTTCTGTCCAGTCGATTAACTGATGGACCTGGGTGCTTCAGTTAATGCTTGTTTCAGCAAGAGGAAATACATCATCGTGACCACTGAAAGAAATTCAACCTTTGGGAGTTTTGTTTTAGGCTCTACAGTAAACCTGTTGAATTTTCCTCTTTCTCTAAGCCGGAGTAAATCAGCAGTGGATCTGCTATATCCAATGGGCTACAGATGTATCAGGTGGATGTAAAGTGAGAGGAGAACGGGGCACATCATGTTCTTAGCATAATATTGACTTGCTAGCCAAGACTGCAGCAGATCTGCCAGTCCAGGCTGATCCTGAACAGTTGGATGGACTGAGTTCAAGGAGACTGCAGCATGAACACAAAAGTCTCTCGCTGGTGTTTTGGGTTTATTTCAGGAGTTCTGATACAACCAAAATAACACAACTTGGCAGAAGTCTCTGGCTGCTGTGTTTCTTCCATGCAGCTTTAGTCAGTAAATTCCAAAACGCTAAACAAATATTCAAGGCAACAAACAGGGTAGCTCTTATGTTTCCTCAGAATTTCCTGTCCTGGCTTCGGATCAACACGATCCTGTCGATGGTGCTGAGTCTCTCCATTGACTTCAGTGAACTTTGAATCCAGCTGGGTTGCCCCAGCCAAAAATGCAAGCTCTGTGGAGGGTCGCCGGCAGCGCAGTATTCATTGAATGGTCGTTGTAGGTGTGATCCATCAAACTGTACAGGCGCGTGCTGAACTGAAAGCGTCTGAGCTGTTCCACTGATATTTTAGATCAAGAGTGTGCAAATGTGCCCCATTGTGCTGGGCTCTGCAATGGCAAGGTGATGTCCCCCACTTTCTTTTTATTGAACTAAGAAGACAAATCCAGCACCTTGTATACACCTGTAAGGACAGAGGTGTCTGCACGTGTACAGTGTTAGATTAAGCGGTGCAGAGACATATGTCCAGGGAGACATCAGAAAATCATGTTAGTTCTTCTGATTTGGAGTGAAAATATACAAAAAGGATACAGAGAGAAAGATTATCGTACTTGTCTGATAGATACATAGCAAAAAAAGTGTCCTTGTTCCCAAGCATGGAGTTCCTACATAGTTAAGAAGAATAAATTTGCATTGTTAGTAATATTAGTCGAGAAACAGTTACTCTCCTGAAAATGTTTCGGTGAAGGTCTTTATTGAAATTGTTTATTTTAAATTTATGTTTTATAAACATTTAACAAATCTAACAAATTATATAAAAATATTTTTGTTAGAAAACATCTATCTACAAGCTTCTGGCTATTTCTTAATTTTCTTTTTTGTTTTCTTTTAATCAGCAAAGTAGTCTAATAACCTTACTGCTGAATTCTTAGTGTTTTTTTAAATACTGATGTGATTAAAAATATTTTTTCCTTTGATTGAGAATCCACAGGTTTTAAGGAAATATACTCACTAGAGTTATAAAGCTGAAATGGAAGGTAGACAGGAATGTAACCTCTGGATGTCATACTCTTCAGCAGTATGCGTTCAGTGCCAAAGAAATTCAAGTAAGTGGATTCCATTACTGGTTCTAATAAGATAGGAAAAGCGCATAGTAAATCTTTACAATCCCAACTAAATCGTTGGTGGTTTATGCCAAAGGAGGCAAGTGTAGTAGAAAGGCTTTAAATGGACCGGGTTGAAATTTAAGCAAAAAAAAAGGTCCCTAAGGTTAGGTTGTTAAATCTCTGCTTAGAGCCCTGAATAAGGATCTTGATTTTCCAAGGTGATGATCAATTTGAGAGTTCCCACTGTTCCTGCTCAGTTAGACTTCAGATGGATTTTTAAAGATGGACTGCTTACTCAAAATTGGAAAGTGTTGTTGTGCCACTTAGCTGTCTTCACTGATGTGAAAAAAGCCCTACTTGTCAATGCTACCTTTCTAGAAAAAGTAAGGGAAATCGAAAGTGGAAGAAAGACAGTCATGCAGGACATTAATTTAGGCCAAGTGGCCTTGCTGTACTCGTCTTTCTTGTACTTCCTCCCAACCTGTAGTTTTAAGCAGCTGAAATGTTAGAAAACTGCAGTTTTGCAAAACTTCTATATTTTCCCTCCCACGTTTAACATACGAAACAGAGGCTGGTTTTCTTTTGCAAAGTAGTAACTATTCCCTTTTAAACTCTTCAGACTTTTCGTTCGATGGTGTTGTGTTAGGTTTTTATTCGCATGGGTATCAATGACATGCTTTCCGACAAAAAATTGCCACTAACTGTTGCTACTCATGCAATACTTACGCATTTTGTTTTCTCCCTTAGGATGGGAAGCACTAGCTCCGATCATTCAAAATGGGATAGCAATGAACTATAAATCGCAAAACTGCTTGGCAGACAAGTGTGTTGCACATTTGACAACTACACCACCTTTTTTAAAAAATGCATTTAAATAGATGTTAAAAATACTTTGAAGTAAAGCACAATCTATGAAATCTATGTGTAAATTATTGACTTTTAACTCATTCTACATGAATTCTTTCTCCATAATGGTGCCCAGATCCTTTCCAATTAGCATGAATGTTAAATCTTAACTGTCTTCAGATTCACTTTCTTTTCCCCACATCTCCATCACATACTTAATCTAACCTTTTAGAACCCAGATCAGACCAAATTCCATTCCAAGTACGTTTCTTCTCAGAGCTTGCACCTTCATAGTGCTGTTTTCCTCTTTCATAGAGGTTTTGTTTGGCCTCAATCTCTGTCAGTCTTGGAGGATGCAATTCTTGCCAACTCTCAGCATTTTTATCAGGAGTATTGTGATATTTAGTGGTTTTCTTAAAGGGCAGTTTCTTAAATTCTATGAACACTTGAAGTCTTCAGTTTTCATTGACAAAACACTCTGTAGTACTAAAGAATCTACCCTAAAGGCTTAAAAGCCAGGAGGCAGACCCAAAGTGCATTGCTTTTAAGTACTCGGTATTTCTGAGGTCGGACTTAAAAACTTTGAACACTTCATGTAACAGGGCTGAACTCAGCACGGGGCAGAGACCCGGGAGAAGAACTACACACACTGCCTGGACATCGCTTACCTGCTTCTTAAGGGGCTGCATGTGGTGGTAGTACCACTTAGGTCTTGACCTCGTCCTGTCAGCAGAGGTAGATCTCACACTGAACGAGTACCTTGTCTAAGGATTTGATGTAGATGAACACTCAGTCACCTGGAATTTTAGGGTGCACTTTTTAATTAATAAAAATAATGAGTCAAACACATTTTTGGTGATGTTTCTAGCTTGTAAGCTGGGATTCAGATGGATTCTTGCCTAATTAAGCCTAACTCCTGAAGCTGTGAAGAAATAAAACTGGCAGTCTAACCTATTGGAGAAATGTATTTTCTGGATAGTAACCGACAAAACCTTCAGCTCATTTTTTAAAACCTGAAAATATCCAATGTTTGTAATATCACAAATAAAGATAATGTAGAGAAATGGCTATTAAGATATAATACAAATATTGCAGTTTAGGAGTTTGAAGGCTTTTATGACACTGGAGAGGACCAGTTAAGGGGGCTGGTAGGTTGCTTGAGAAAGGTCAGCATTAAGTGGGGTGTCTGTGAGCCCCAAGGCATTGTTTTCCTCTTTTTTTTGTAGCTGCTCTTCTGTTCCTTTCCTTAGTGAAAAGAGGAAGACTTGGAGAAATTCAGAAGGTTGAATAAGAAGACGAGTTCAAATATCGCAAAAGGTTCTATATGAAAGTTTCAAGGTGAAAGTAGAGAGCAGTGACACACGATATTGAAATTAAGGTGACAATCAGGGATGTTATAATTTTTGTCAGTAAAAAATATTCAGAATTCAGAATTTACCAGATGATGCCATGAGCTTAAAAATCATGGAATTTCAGGGAATAATATATTGTTCATCTTATCTGCCTTTTAAACCTTGAAATTCACAATTTGTTAGCTGAAATGAAAACTAACAGTCTTAGGTTTTCAGCTGACTCTGGAATTTAAATCCAAAGGAACCTAAGGTTCAGTAAGCTCATGAAAGTTGGCGACTACTGTTGTTAAAAAGGAAGCTTGATAAACCCTCAGAATTAGTTCTTTTGAAATCTTAGTTAGATAAGATAAAGTAAATAGGATTGGGATGATGCTGAAAATGGAACTTCTAAGTTTGATAATGACACTAAAACTAGATGCTGAGCAGAAGCAAGAACAATGCAATTTGCTTCAAAAGAATTTACAAACTACTGCATAAGCAAGTGAAGCAATAATAATTGGTGCCAGTCAGTACTGAAAAAAACCAAACTGAAAGGTAGGAAAACAAAATCTGTCAAGGAAGTTCTTTGAGTCATGAAGGAGGACAAAGTTTTAGACTTTAGACTTAAACTATCGGTTTAGTATGCAAGGGACACTAGGAAAAAAGAAAAACAAAGTCATTATGCTCTGAATTTTCATGACACTGAGTATAAACTGTAATCTCCAGTACTTCAGAGACCATTTGCACTCACCAGACTTGTGTAAATAAATGAGAATATGGCCACGCAAAGGCGAGCAGAGGCCCAAACTTCCAAAAAAGTCTAGCTTTGCAAGCAAAGAAGTCCTACGCAAAACACCACCAAAATTTCCTGATTTTGCCTGTGAATTAGACAAATGCACCGGGAATCCAAAACCCAAAGTACAAGCTAAAAATTTACATTTGCTTTTACGGAACAGTGGGCAGTTGTAGAAGACTCTTTTTTGTGCAAAGACCCTGAGCTTCTTTTATTAAATATGGCAGGGCTGAAGCAGAGAGCTCTATTGCTCCCTTCAGCCGCAGCCTGGCAGATGCTGTGCAAAGGCCACTGCCGTTCCCTGGGCCATCACCACTGCCCTCTGCAACATCTGCTTTACTTTCCAGGCAAGTTGTGTCAGGGGAAAGACAAGCACTTCCCTACCTGCCTGGTACTTAGCAAATGGCAGAGCAAATCATCTCCCTGTTCTAGGGGATGTGATACCTGTGGTGGTCCCAGCACAGCTGTGGGAATAATATGTGTGAATGCATTCTCTGTATCACACGTGTTGTTTGCGGGGCACGTCATTTAGCAAAAGGCTTAGCCTAACATGTCTGAGATTCATTGAGGCTATTTGTAAACTCAGCTGGCTCAGAAAGAATGTGATTCCCTAGTTTCTCCTACTGCTAAAAAGCCCCAACAGAGCTGGCATGAAAAATGTATTGAACCAGCCACTGTGTTTTTTCTAAGCTGTATCTTCTGTATTTGCTGTAGTCTGAGTGTGTTAATATCTATTCATTCTGTTCCAGTCTGTTACTCAACGTGTCCACCAAATACCAAATGCTGATTCTATCTTCTTTTAGGTAACAGAGGGAATTTAATGGAGAAGGTCACAATAGAAGTGTTCAATTCCCTGACCTTCAATATATTTTTTTTTCCCCTTTCTCTTTTAGTATTCCTTTCTGATTCACTTTCTAAGCTTCCTAGAGCCTGTAGGTTTGCTGATCAAATGTCAAAACTTATCTCCGAACTAGAATGGGTATTTTTTTAAAGTTAGTTTTTGTAGACTGCTCAAAAAAAACCCGCCTCATTTGTCTCCATATATTGAAGTCTTACAATGCTAGGTGCTGGCTTGTCTGTCATATAAATTGTAACCACTGTGGATATCTTCAGCACACCAAAGTCCTCATGAATATTACCTCGATTGCCTCCGATTTTCTTCGTTTCTCTGATTGACTTTGTTGTACTCCATTCCTTCTCAGCGCTCCAGCCACCACCAGAATCCTCCAGTCTCACAGATTTCAGCCTATTTTTTAATCATCCATATTCTTCCCTTCTCTAGGTTTCTTTGGTCTCCTTTAGGACTACTTCATCTTTTCCTCTGTTTCCTTTTTCACTCAGATTGCAATTTCTCTGCTTTATGTAATCCTCAGTTGCCCTCAACTTCTAAACTCATTTCTGAAGGACAGAGCTGGTTTCACACTGTTTGTCTCTTGCATCTTCACACAACCATCTTACACTCCTTTCCACCAGAAACACAGTTTACCTGACTCTGCAAATTTAGATCTTCTCAAAATCCTTCTAAGAGTACCTTGCTCATATCGGAAAATCTTTCCCTCTGAATAGTGAAAATAAAGGAGGAAAAAAGTCCAAAACTTTCCTATTTGTGTAATCAGTAGCCTGCTAATTACTCCTGTTGTTGCTGGCTAAGTACAGGACATTCTGCCTTTTTTAATTCCCATGTTGTAAGCCCAGTAGGAACAGGGAGTTATGTAGCACCGATGAATCACAAGCAAGCTTTGCGCACGCATGATCTAATGGCTGATGGCTTGGGCAGAGGGCTGGAAGGGAGGCTTCTCAGTTACATCCACCGATCCCCAGTGTGACGTGAAAAAAATGCCTATGTATTTTCAGAAACAGCTGCTTTTTTTCAGGTTCCCATCTGAGACGCTTTCATTGTGATTTTCAGAGCTTTTGTATTTCCCACAGAATTGGTGGTGTCAGTAACCTCTCTGCACTTTTAATCTGGCATGAAATGGGACATTGTACTACTCAGCTGCTAAAATTTCATAGACTGCCACAAAGCTCGGTTAATGCTGAAGTTGTTCTAGTGCTTTGAGAAATATCTATAAATTAAAGGCTGTTAGCTCGTATTTGCAAATAGTTCTATTTATGTCAATAGAAGTACCTATATAAAAGATCAAAGTGGAATGCAAAACTTTTAGCTACAAAGTTTTAAAAAATAGAGTAGTTTTCGTTGCAAGAATGGATGATGTCACTGATACCTAAAAAATATTGTAAGAATTAGAAAAATATCCTCAGGGATTTTACTAGAAATACAGTATCAGGAACTCCAGCCTTTGAAAACTTCATAAATAAGAACTGAATTTTCAAATAACTGATTAAAAAAAAAATTGTGTGTATGACAAATGTAATGTTTAGTGTACTCAACATACAAAACCTATTTGTAGACAAACTAGATTACAAGAAGATGTGGCAGGAATTTTAAATGTTTCTAGCAAACTTTTTCTCGACAGTCGTGACTGAAGTCTGAAGCTTCAGAGGGTAATAAACAGCTTTAAAAGATGCCTGGTCAGTGATGAAATACTCAACATGAGGAAGCAAAAATCTTCCTGAAGCCTTAGATCTGTCTTCCATATTCTTACAAAAGAGTAGGTTTCTAAAGATCTGTTTTAGATTTCAGTCTTACTGCAAGTATCTTATAAGACAGCTTTTATATATTTAAAAGATGTTCAGAAGAGTCAGCGTTCTTTTAGTAAAACCAATTATGTGTGTCTGTTAACTCTGATGGAACAAAATTAGTTCTCATTGAACAATAATTTTGTTTTGGTAAAATTAGTGTTTGAAATCCTCAGCAATCAGTTTGTATTTGGCTGGCTGCAGAATTACAATCTTGAGAAATTCCTACCTTGAACCGATGCCTATTTTGGACTTGGATACCTGAGGCTGGGCACCTACTTGTATGTGTGCATCGTAATTGTTTGCTTGACTTGCAAATGTATTGAACACCCACAACTACAAAAGCCTCATTAACTGGATGTGTTCCAGGTGAACTGAATGATATATTAAAAAAACTCTTAAGACTTTCCTTGGTCAAATTCCAGTCTTCAGTCTGTCAAGCTCTCAGAGGGAAAATAAAACATAAAAAGCCCACCTTCCTGCTCTCATGTCAAGTGCTCTTATCATCTTACTCTTGCCTTTGGCTTACCTCAGCTGTTGGCAGCGCCTGACATTATCAAAAGCCAAGCCCCAACCTTGCAGTAGGGCAGGAGGATTCTGCGTTCCCATCTTCCCTTTGGTGGGACATGCTGCATTAGGCAGTTTGCCCCAGCAGGATCCTGCAGGGATATTCCCTCCCACCCTGCACAGGTACCCATGGCAGGGAGCTGATGGGGGAGTGCAGGATGGCACCATCAGCATTGCACGCTGCATTTGCTCCTGCATGTTCGCCCCACTGTGAGGTCCAGGGATGGTCTTGGGCAACCAAAGAGCACCTAAAAGTGGAGAGATCCCTCCAGTTTTCCACTTGCCACCGTGATGTTGACACAGAGAGGGAGATCAGCTAGAGTACAGCCAGAGAAGGCAGCTGCAGGGGACCGACAGGGATGAGTTGTTTGTATGGTTTTAGCTGGGTTTGCTCGAGGCTGTGCTGAATAGCTCTTTGCTTTTCCTTCCCCCTTCTTCAGTCTTTTCTCCTCACCTCCCTCCACTTCTTGCCTGCCATGCACAGTAGCCTTTCATTTTTTATTATCTTCTGCGTAGCTCATTCAAATTGAAAAATAACTTCTGGCACAACTGTGACAGCCACACTGCTCACACTGTGCACTGAACTGGTGCTTTGTATCTATTTCCCTCCACTCGTGTCCCTTCTGTGTTAGCTGCAAGCATTTTGTGACAAGGTCTGTCTACTGCTTTGCCTTAGTTCTGTGCTGAAGATAGCAGAGTCCATGTCTTTCTTGGGTCCAGCACTGCATAACATTCATGGTTAGTAAATACTGTTGAGGCATTGGGAAGGTCCTTTTTGCTGCAGTACTGTGGCAGTTTAAAAGTCCACAGTAGGATGTCAGCACATCGTGACATGAGGGTTGCCCCGTATCTCCTTCTCTGTAGAGTACACCTTTCATGGTAATGCCAGGTCTTGCTGACACGCGGTAGTGTTTTGGACTGGGGGTTTTGATTGTAAGTGACTACAAAGTCTGTGTTTTTGCATCTTTTATCAGCAGAAAAAAGAAATGAACCACATTTTTTCACTGCAAAAGCAGTGTCTCCCTACCCAAAGATTTCAAAGCTGGTCAGATTCTTGATTTGGAGAAAAGCATTCCAGTCGTGTTGATACTACAAAAGTTTCTTTCTTACTTGCATAATTGTCATGGACAGCAAGGCTGAAATAATTTGTTCCTTACTTACTTCTATTCCTTCTTTTTGCTCTTATATCCTTGACAAGCCAAAGACACAAACAGGAGTTTAAAAAGGCATGGTGACATTTATCATTGACTTTTATCACAGGTATCTCAATGAGTGGTATGTGTTATACCTATGGGAGTTTAGGGTATGGGTTTTCTTGGTTTACTGAGTACCAGGAACTTTGGAGATGGTTCAGGTCAGCCAGGAACTAAATCAACGTGATCTTCTGGTTTTCCCTTCTTACAGAACGACATGTATCATTTTGCTTTATTTAGTCCATGCTTTCATTTTATTAGATTGCAGAGGAGCATAAATGGTGTCTGTTTACATTCCTTACTGATTCAACTTGAAATTATGACCAAGTATGGCTTGAGTAGGCTATAAAAGGATATGGTAGTTTCTGGCTCTCAGACATATAAAGGTGTTCCTGGAAGCTCAAAACCCAGAGTGCAAATCAGTTAGCCTTCTCGATTTTGAAACCTCAGATCCTTTGAAATAGTTGGCAACTTGCCTGTTGCATATTTACAGTTACACAACTCTTCCTCTCTGTGACTTTTAAAAGTTCCTCCTTCCTTTTTTCTTTAAGTCCCTTGGCAGCATCAAACCAGCTTCTCTCTCTCTCCCCCCTCTGC
>NW_009630671.1:51438-63336 GCF_000690535.1 Cariama cristata | reverse complement strand
CCCCAGCCCTCCCCCCCATAGCCCTCTCTCTCCTTGGTACGGCACATTGTTCTGTGGAAATGGGTTGTTTTGAGTTCACACTTTGTTTTCCTGCTGTTTTTCTGGGAAGCTGGACATGGCACAAAAGATATGGGAACAGCTTGTAGGAAATGGGTTTGTTTGGGGAAACAATAAAAGAGAAACAGCCCGCATAGCTCTCCTGTATGTTTGAAGGCATAGCGTGCAGTATATAAAGACATTTCGGGGGTGAATTTTCAATATGGTCCAAAGAAAAGTAGATCACAATACTTTCTTTTAGCATATCTTAAGCTTTGCATCCACACAGCTTCATTTCATATAGTAACACTTATTGGACACTTGGTTTTATTAGCGAGGTGTGGGTAAAAGCATCTTAATGGTTTCTGTTGCTGTCTAAATGCGTATCTCAGGGTTCTGGACTTGCGATTGTCTTCATTTGCATTGACGTTCTCAGTTCGCTTTTCATCAATGGCAGCAGGTGGTCGTTTTGGTCCTGGAGCTAATGCTGGTGTCATTGAGAAATACAGTCAGCATCAGCTGTGTGGGGCATGATTTTAGTAAGAGCGATAGTGTCGGTAGTCACTAGTTCAGAAGAGATACTGCTACAGGGAAAAACTGCAGGGTTTTTCTTGTCGCCACATCAAAGATATCACCACGTGCGTTTTCCTTTTCTTCTTCATGTGTACAATTAAAAATGGGCCACAACCTGTTTCTGCTGCATAGGAGATTCAGCAGAAAGCATGGTTGTAGAGCCACTAGTTGCACAATAAAGATAAAAGTTGAATTTGTGAGGTAGTTCTCCTAATGAAGGGAAAAAGAATGAGAAAAGTTGAACATTTTCTGAAGTAATTTTTTATATTTTATGATTTTGGATTGGCAATTTTGTTTAGAAAGACAATACTTAAATAAAGTAATAAGAACTCAGTGTAAAAGCAAAACCACAGGTGTAATTGTGATTACATTTCTTTTGACTGTCACAAAGCAAATTTTTTTGTGTGTATGTGGGGGTTTCTTTCTGGCGGTTGGTCTGTTTTGTTTCCTCTGGGGACAGACAAAGAACGGTCACTCCAACCTTTGTCTGTCAAAGGTATGAAACAACATTTTTCTTCTGATCCATTGGTTGGATTACCTCTCTAACTGCAATACATCAAAAACCATACCAGTCTCTTTGACTGATCTCATAGTTAATGTTTGAGCTAAACCAACAATATCCTTACTTGATACTGGTTTAGCAGAACAGGTTAAATATACTTAAACATAAGCACGCACTTAACTTTATTGCTATTTTACTAAGCACTCTCCGGTGTGCGTGCACAGAAATGACTTAATACTGTGACATTGAACCCCGTATTAATTTCATTAGTCATGTTTTGTGGCAAATGACTAAAATAACGTGTGCTGAAGTATGAATCAAGATGTTCATTATAAACAATTATAGGAAAGTATGTTAGGCTATACGCTGTAAAGGTTATCATGACAGGAAGTCATATTTTACATACACAGTGGGCATGCTTGGAAAGTTCATTCTGAATTTAAAAAGGTTACCCATCTGAGTAATATTCCATATGCTCGTAAAATGGGGAATACCGGGAGAAGCATATAATTCTATATATGTGTATGTTCAGTGTATACATGGAAGGTCCAGAATAAAAGGTGACTGAGGACAAAGAAGGGAGAATAATGTAAACAGAAGAGTTTGTTAGAATGTTGTGCAAAACTGGAGAGCACTCTTAATGTAGTGACTTTTTAAAAAGCAATAGCAATTTGCATTTTACTTCCAGTTATCTATTGCAGAGAAGTCAGTAAAAAATATAAAGAAATACATTTGGAAGTAAATAAAAGCATCCGTACAAATAAAGATGCCTTAAACAGTGTTTGCAAAAGCTATCAAGCAAGGAAATTAATAAGGGTTGAATGTGATAAGTGTTCTCTAAATAGGAAGGTGAGAATTTTAAATGTGTATGAAGGTGGACATAGGGGAGGATCTGAGCCCTTGTCAGCCTGATGCAGCAGGCAGGAGGATCTCCAGCTCCAGGGGGTCCCTGAGGAGGAAGCTGAGCTGCAGGGCAGCAGCTCTGCAGATGCTCGAGCACGGTTCCCGCTCCCTCTCCCTGGGCTGATTGCCGTGCCTGGTCTGAGTGGACCGGCCAGATTTAACGGGTAACACCCCCACTGGACACCCTTGTGTTTTCCCACAATTTCTTTGGGGTAGCTAATATTACGTTTGAAGCTAAGAACCCCCGTAACTGCAGTCTCTTTCCAACCAGAAAAGGAGTGACCCGCTCATCACACCCACAGGCACACGCACGCGCACACGTGTGCGCACGTGCTCAGACACCACATGCAGAGGCACTACGGGGAAGTGATGGGTCACCTAGAAGTTCAGTTCATGGCCATCATCCAAGTGTTATTTCCCTAATGCTGTTAGGCATTCATAAAAGCCAGAGGTTCATTGAAAAAGAAACTATTGGATGCTTTTTTCAGTTTTACCCCTGATATTTAATTCTTTCATCAATGCAGTGGCTCTAAAGGTCTCTTCGTTCCTTCCTACACATTTGTTACCACTTTGCTGATGAGTTTGTCTTTTGTACATAGTATGCCTTAGAGAAAAGTATTTTAATGCCTGAATTGTTTTTACTTTAAAATTTGTTTAGAGGTTGAGGATGAGATTATCTAAAAATGTGTGTCTGTACATATACTTATGTATATATCTATAATAGACATATATATAGAAATATATATGTGGTGGGTCAACCCACCACAGTTAACAAATATTAAACTTAGGATAAATGTAATGTATAATCTTGCAGTTTTGGCTAAGTGGTAGGGAAAAGAGCTGCAAATTTTACCCTCTTGTGATTACACTGTACAAATCTTTTGAATAAAAATCATGTGATATCTTTATGTTAAGAATTTTTTCAAGAAAGTTTCCAAAACCAGAGTGCCAGGGCAGTTACTGTGTTGAAGCAAAACCTTTAGTTCTGGACAGATGACTAACTCCAATAAACATGCAGTAATTCTTGAAGACATCCCATTCAAACTGCTGGGGCTACCCATGATGCCGAAGATTTTAAGGGGAAACATGGAAAAGATAGGATTGCATGCCTAGAATTGGATTGGCGTCTTGTTTTGGGCAGCTGTTTTGGTCTCAAGACTTTTTCCCAATATCATTTTGATCTATTAGCAAAAGTTCATAGCAGGTGTGGCATGCAGCCTCAGTACACTTCCGATTGGGCTGCGGGCCACTCTACAGACTTGCCACCTGTTTTGCCAAACAAATCTTTGCTTGAAAGATTGCTGAAAAAAACCCCAGATGTTTGTATTTTTTAACAAAGTAGAAGGTTGAGTGCTCCTTCGGATTCATAAAGCCCTGCACTAGAAAAGCAAGGTAGAAGCAACAGGCTAGCCCTGGGCTGAGGCAGAAATGAAAGAGTTTATATCCAAGTTTTCCCAGTTTTCTAGGTGTTTTGAAGCCCTAGAAGTTAACAGCCAAGCATGAAGGAGGAAAAAACGTCAAGCTTTCAAAGTTCATAATTGACAATACTATCAAGATGAGAAGGAAGAAAAGTCTATTGTATTGACTGAAAAATAGTCATTCAGACTTCAGTGTTACAGCTCTTTATAGGGATGGAAGTGCTAAAATAAGCATACAAAGCTACAGTTTCTTTAAAAGTGTGTATACAATATACAATCTGCAGGATACAATTGTATTGTTTTTAGCACTGGTGAATCAAAGTTGACATAATCATTCAGGAATACGTATTCAGAGCCCAACCGATCATTGTGCTGCTCCAGCCCTGCAGCCACCTAACCCTGTTCATTCAGCTGCTGGTGCTGTAGATAAAACCTGGTGTTGCCTCAACCTTTACGTAGTTTACCAGCACTTTGCTCATGCAGAAGGAAAAATGGAACCAGACTCATCACTGTATAGCACTAAATGGTCCGCTTTATTCCCTAGGCTTTTTGACGCAGTCTTGTGAATTTTGAGGTCCGCTTTCATTCAGAAGCCTGGCGCAGTTCTTTGTGGTTGTGCATGGGCAGAGCTGCTTCTAAGCATACCCATCTTGAAGGCACTCGGGTGTAGAACATGAACTGAAGCAGATGCAGGATGGAGGCTTTCATTGCGTTTGAACAAGCCCACTGTGTTGCTTTGATGGTGTCCAGGGCATGTGACATGTTTGAAAGAGTTTTCTATTTCCATTTATTAACTCTTGGTTTGGGTTTAAACTATTTATTTGTGTTTTACTGAACAGATAAAGACTGCAGATGAAGTAATTGATTGTGAAAAGGCAACTCTTTAAATCAGATGCTTATGGATACCTCCTGATCTCTGGGAGCTAGTGGTTCGTCAGCTCTACTCAGTGTAATAATTTTTCATGTGTGAGATGCAGGGTAGTCCCAATTATGGCACAGAACCTGGCATGAGGGAGATACGTTTTCTAAGCCAAGACTCAATTTTAGTCATTCATACCAAAGTTTCCCCATCTGTAATAATAGAATGGTGATTTTTTCTTGTTTTATGAAGCTCTTGGAGGCCTGGAGTTGAATGCCTCCTGCTGCAAATATTAACTTAGGATGAAAGGAGGTGACAAAAATAGCTTGGGCAAAAATAGGGTTTGCTGACATTTCAGGAATGACATTCTATATATTAGAAATAATCATAAAACACCACAGTGTACATTTGAATTGATAATGTTTCAGAATTTGTTCATTAAGATGCAAAATATTAAACCTTTGGGCTTAGCCATGAGGCCTCTGTTCACATTACTAGTCCTAGGGTAGCCAGGAGAATAACTTACACAAAGACGACTGCAGGATCAGTCCTTAAACATCTGCTAATGTGTCCCAGAAATGAATCTAGCCTGCAATTTCATAACATCATTTTGATGGATGCTTGATTATTCCTTTTTTCAAGTGGGACTGCGGCAGTGGCTCTCCTTTGCTTCCAAACATCCTTTGTATTTTTGTCAGCAAGAGGTGAAGATATCAGATAAGTGGCAGCACCGGGCCTGTGTTTGGATTAACACGGACTATCCAAGTGCTCTTTGCAAATAGGTGAAGGATGTTAGCTGAGCTGGCAATCAGATTCTCATGGGTGGAGGTGAGGACAACATCTGTCTTTCCTATCTTGTACTTGCCAAGGCTTTTTGTTGTTCCTGAACTCTCTCATGAATATAATATGTGGATTTTTGTCTGATCTAATGAATCCAAGACTCAGAGATTTAGAAGGAAAACATATTCCAGATGTGTGCTGCAATTCCTGACTCAGGTGACTGCATTTTAAGTAGTAACCTTCACCATATTGAGTATCTTGCAAAAGCACTTCTTTTGCAAATGGTCAGAAGAGAGTTTTAAGAGCATCATGATTAATAAACTATAGCAAGGCTAAAACATCAATCATTTGTCTTTTGCTTTACCGATTATTGCTGGATGCAATGAATCCAAGTCTCAACAACTTGGCTTTAAAGCAGGCGTGCAAATTTAGGCTAGAAACTCTTTAAGCAGTTTAACCACAGCTTGCTTTATCGTGCAGGGAGGCCTGTTGCAGACGTGAGCAGCGTTTCAGACTGGAAGACTGCCCACTGTTCTGCAAGGTTCTGGTGTCCAGCCTCGCGTGTGCTTTCTGTTCCAGCATGGAAATGACATTCCTGGCCTGTTTGAAATTAGGCTTTCACTCCAGATAAACAGCTTCCTAGAGCATCAGAAGATGTGGTCTGAGGAAGAATAGAAAGAAGGGCAGCAAGCGAGAAGAGTGACTTGGTAAAGTCTGGAGCGACTGTACCAAGGTGCATGCTGTGTGCTCTCTTGCACGCTTTCACCGGTTCGTTCTTTCGGTTCCAATTGTATGTGATTTGATTGCACACAGTTTCAATAACAAATGTTATCAAGTATACAAGGGATACTGAGTGCAAAAAAGCATGGAAACGCTTAATAGAGCTAATTGCGTGGTCTTAATCAGAACAATCTTCCTTCAGAAAATGCAGGTCCTCTCCAAATGTGACTGTTTATTAGAGTGTTTTAACATCTGCAAAACACACGTGTTACCATTCATCCTTTTAATAAATGTTTTGGTGAAAGTTTTCATATAACAGTTTATCGTCTAATTTTAAATGAAAATAAGTCCCAGTATATCAGAATTCTTTGTAGAGTGGAGAATTAATTTTTCTGACCAACTGTAGACATCCAAGAAGTGATAGGAAACAGCCTATGAATGGATTGTGGCTGTGTGGAGGTCTAAGCTTGTGCTTACGTCTGTATGATCATGAAATGAGATTAGAGAAGAAGTAAAAGTTGCCTACATTAATGAGGAGAAATACTGTAGAACTGGTGTCAAAAATAGATTATATAAATGCAATGACATATGGCAAAGCTGATTAAAAGGTTTCGATTGCAGTGTGATTGCAAGTCCCTCATAGTCAAGGGTAACAGGTCCATTTTGGAGTGTAGGGTGCTGACTCTACAGGATGACTCCACAAGCAATAAATACATTTTACCGTCTGCAGCCTCTCTCGACGTACGAGTCTTGTTGCTGTATTTGTGTTTCCTCATGCATCCTCATCTTTACGTGTAGTTCTTGCCCAGTGTCCTACTGGTTTGTGGTCAATGTTTTTCATCATACTGGTGGGCTGTGGCCTGCTAGTTCTTGACTTTCAAAGTTCTTGAAGCACTTTTTGAGCAGCAAATCACTTGGATAGCCAATGGGGATAAAAAAGATCTACTCAATCTGTTCTATTATACTGATTAAGCAATAAACCACGGAAATATTTGAAGAAATGTTAAAAACCAGTGCTGAATATTTTGAGATATACATATATGCACTTATACAATGAGTATGCTACCTGGAGCCATGATTCAATCTGATTGCTGTACAAATGAATGGAAATGGTGTCATGTCTAAAGTGGAAGCTGGGTTGATGACACGGAGGGACAGTGCACAAATGTATTTCAAGCACTAGCTGTCATGTTCCCTAATCACAGTTAACTTGAGGAAAAGCATTGCCAGGTCAGAATGGCCTCCAAAGTCTTTTAAAATCTTACAGCTGTATTTTTTCCTCAGTAACCATCAGCACAAGCAAATTATGCTAGACAACTGCATACCTTATTGTCTTCTTTAACCATTTCTTAAGTTTGATGAAGCTTTAGGAAAAAAAGTCTTTGTCCTTAGTTCCTGACATTGCGTATAAAGGACAGGTCAGCTTGCATGGCTGTCTCATGATGGGAACTACTTCAATCACATTTCCTGTAACTTCATGTTTCTAGGCCAAGTAATCTTGCATTTGATTTAGTAAACACCTTTGTCCTAATGACTTTATGCCTATTTGAAAGGCGTTGCTGTACCTATTGTTCTACAAATTTGTCAGTTTGTTATTCTTTTTTTTTTTTTTTAAACTTATCAGGGAGATATAAGGCAAAACCAAATAGAGAAGACATTTTGTTCTTTTATCATTGGTATGGAAAGTCCAAGTGGGAAGCCAGGTTTTGCATAGTACAAGCAATTAAGAAAACAATCGTAATGAAGGAACAGATTTTTATGTTTTGCTGGTGATGTCGTAAGAGGAAGTATGTGGAGAACGGAAGATGAAATAAAGAAAATCCATGTCCAATATTGACCTCAGATAATATTACCAACAGCTCTACTTCACAAACTTGCGTGAAAGACCTTTCCCCCCTGCCACTGTAAGCAGTATGTGTTGCTTTCTTGATATTACGTTACCCCAGACACTGGTTACTAGAAATGAAAGGCTTCGTTTCTGAGACATCATGAAAATATGTTATTGTCGTGTGAAATCCAGGAAGATGACCCATCCACTACTAAAATTATTACCATAAAGGTACAAAACTTAGCAATGTTGAAAGGAGCCTTATAATGCATCTATTCTATAATATTTATTAATGTTTACGTTGCTTTATCCCATTACTGCTTGATGTTGCCAAACTGCTCCAGAAACAGCATTAATATGGATGAGAAAAAGAAGATTAACATGTAAATGAGTAATGAAAAGTATTTACTAGAAATAGAACTGGCACACATATATAAAAAACCCTTGCCAAACATTGTCAGTATTAATGGTTTTGTCTACGTTTATATGTGGCCAGACCACATGTCTATTCTTCATGGTGGTTAATGCTGACAATTTTTATATTACATTTGGTCCAGGAGCTTGCATTCAGAATTATAGCAGAAAGTACATTTTTAAGTCCATGTATTTAAGAAATAAATACCCATACTGCTTTCTATCAGCTGTTCAGTACAGTAATTTGCTCTTAGAGCCTTCCTTTCACAGCTTACGTAGGGTTTAAGGCTTGAAGGCTTTAATTAGTAAGGAGAAATCAAGGAAAGACAAGATGAAATGATGCATGCAAGAAGCAGCTGAAGGACATTTTCTGTCTGTTCTTGGGGGTTACCAAATTATGCCAGTTATCAGACATTCTTGTACAGCTGAGAAATGCTTCCTATTTCTTGATGCTATTTCTATGCTTTCCCACAGTATGAGTTTCACATGACGTTATATCAGGTGGTATGAGCTCTGATTGTTTAGCATCACTGTGTCTTGCAAGGTCAGTGGATTCAGAAAATCCTGGGCCAGAAATCCTTACCTTTTAAGATCACTGAGAGGAAGAAAGGCAGCAGTTGCCAACCCTGGACACGCAACTCCCACCCATGTGTTGCAGAAAACTTTTCCCGGTGCGTGAGGATATGGAAGGACCACATATATGACCTGTGGTGGTTGCTGGTAAATTGACATCAGTGATCCTGGCTGCATTTGAAGGAGAGGACAGTCGGTACGACTGCCTGAGTCTTGGCTGACAGGAGGAGTGGCAGAAGAGATGCTGAACATAGTTTCCATGTTTCCCACACTGAAACCTCAATCTCACTTACGTGCGAGAAAAGAGAAAAGATGGTTAAAGAGAAAGTAAGGCTCATTCTAGTTTAGACCATGGTCTCTAGTTATGCTGACTCCTCAAAACTATGCAAAAGCTCAGATGGCCAGTTCAGCTTTTGTAATGCGCTCAATGGAGGGGTGATACATGTCCTACTGTCCTCCAAGACAGGCCAGCAAAGATTGGTGAGGGCTCGGAGTAAAATGTCAGACACTCGCTGTTGTAGAATACACATTGATAAGCTTTCCACTTAAGGACCAACCCAACTGTATGCAAAATTGGCAGAAGCTCAGTTATTCCTGCAGAGCCTTTACAGACCTGTCAGCGTGCACTGACTGATAGCTAGCAGGATGGAGTACAGATGAGCGTTTGCTATTAAATTAGAGCAAAAACTCTAGCTAGCAAGTCGAGCGGGTTTTGTCCATGAATAACTAGGGTTTTTTTCCTGAAATGTGAAGTCTGAGTCGGTCTCTTGGGTTCATTTACGTCTGTCTTGTTTTTGCCATGGTCTTTTAGATATTCACACAACGCTTATTAATTGGGCTCATATTTCCAGTATTTGCTGTCCTCCTCAGGAAGTTAAAATGTGTGTGCTTTCCCTCTTTGTGCAATGGTGATAGGCATCCATAGCACAAGCAATATTTACTGTCATTAGTAATGCCAATAAATAGCAAATCCATATTTTTTGTTTACATTTATACTTACCCTAAGTATTCATAAATTAACTTACATTAGGTGGACTCAAGTTTAATAGGAACCAGAATAAATTTGCTTTGTTTCAGTTGTGTGGAGGAGGATGAGAAATGTGTGCATTAGGTAGTGTTTGATGTCTGTTTTGAAAAAGTCTGTTAGTAAATGGTTTACAGAGTAAAATAATATTCTACCTGTTGTATTTGCAATCTTGTGTGTGCTTTCTCCTTTATAATTCGCACTTTCATGTATTTACTGGAGCTAGTTTTCCCCAAATTAACATTTCATTATATATTTTTTGGCTCATGTGTTAGCTCTACAGTGGGGCAGAAAAGAGGGAACTGTGCACTAAATAGTCTCAGGCATGGGATGCATTGTGATTGCTTGGCCAGGCAGTGTGCATGCGTATATATATATATTTTTTTTTTCATGAAAAACTCTCATGGACTACTGAGAAAGAACTTTTTATTTTCCTTCCAGTGTAACATTTCCTTTCTTTAGTTCTTGTGATAGGATCCCTGGTACTTTTACTACCCAAGCACATCAAGTCTCCCGGCTGTCTCTCAGCGCGGTGTAGCCAGAGTGCAGTCTTTGGAGAGCAAGGGACCAGCAGCCATCTCCCCCCATGCCTCCTTGAAAAGCAAGAGGTGTCTGCAGGTCTTCCCAGAAATGTCTCGTCAGAAAAACTTCAGACCACCAACAGCAGCAGTTTTTAGCGGGCCAGAGACCCACAGGAGTCTGAGAAGCATGACAGAAAGGAGAAGTGTTATTCTGGCATCCCTTCTATCTCGCAGAAGCACCTTCAAACCCCCAGGGAGCCAGGCAGCAGCAGTTCGGTAGCTGGGCGCAGGTTGACAGAAGAGCGTGCAAAGCAGGAGCGCTAACTGGGGAGTTAATATTAATGGTGATAGCCTGATGGGGACCTTTGCACTCAAACGACATCTGAAAAGCAGTAATGAAATGGTTCAGATTGCTGTCTGAATTTTGCATCCTGGCCTGTGACGGGAAGCGGTGGTGTTAGTGATTCAGTCACGAGTCTTGTGGCATTTGGAGGGCTGCTTGAGATCCCATTCCCCAAGTCTGGAGATTAAGGAGTGATCTCAATTTTCATGAGAAGTAATAAGAAGAAAGTGATGTTCCAGCCCTTGGGGTTGCAGAGAAAACTATGAATATTAACAGAGTACACCCCGAGGGCTTACAAACCAGGTGAATAAAAAGAATGATAAATGTATAGCCTCCTAAAATGAACAAATGCAACTGCTGAGTTTTAGGACAGCAGGCATCTGCTGGAGCTTCTGCAAAGCCCTCTTCCAGCAGCCGGGGAAGGCGGGAGCCTGCAGGCAGCTGCCCTCCTTCCTGGAGCCGGAGGACTCCCATCGCTCTGTCTCTTTTCTGTCTCCCTTCTCCACCGCATTCTCCTCTGCTGACAGGGCCACGCGGTTTTATTGTCCTCCCGTCGGCTGGCAGCAGGATGGGCCCACACACGCTGCCTCGCGAAGGCGCGGTCACGCGCGGAGCACCCTGCTCTGAATTTGGCTCGGGCTCCCCCCCACGCCCCCATCCTTGGCCCCCGTGCCTCCAACCATCGCCAGCTGGCCACCTCCACGGCTGCTGTCATCTGGTGTGCTGCACGCCGAGCCTCCTCCGCCGGCCCGGTGCTGGGGTTTGATCCCTGGCTGCTGACAAGGGCCACATGGTGGAGAGGGAGGTGCTGGGCTGCACCCCTGCTCCATTTTGTCTCAGGGCAGAGCCGTAGCGCCAGGGTGGGAGGAGGGAGCTGTGCTTTGGGTTACTGTCCATTTACACCCTTGTTCATCCTAAGTAGCCCCTGGAGAGGGAGAGTCTTTCCTTGGAAGGCTGCTTTTGGAGGAGTGGCCCCCCAAGACTGTGCAGTGCTGGGGGCCAGCAGAATGGTGGGAACCCAGACCAGCTCCTGTGGCCGGGGAGCCTCGGCTCAGGCAGGATGAGTCCCTTTGGCAGCATCAGCCCTTCCTGCAGGTTCCTGATGGGCCCTCTGGGCACGCTGCCTGCCTGAGCCGGGCCCGGGCACCCCCTCGCGCTCGTGACTCGGCTCCATATAAAATGGGGAAGGGATAATACATCATGGTGGGGAGAGAGGGTAGCCTTCGCTCCCTCTGGCATGTCCAGCCTCCAGCCAGCCATGATGGCAGCTGCCCCGCCACCAAGGGGCCTGGGGAACCCTGGCACCTTCGAGGGCCATAACCGGAGTGCTGCCACGGTATGGGAAGGTGGCTGGGGAGACCCTTCCCACAGCACCGGGGCGGGATGCCCGGCCAGGTGGTCCAG
>NW_009630671.1:45668-51407 GCF_000690535.1 Cariama cristata | reverse complement strand
TGTGAGAGAGAGGGAGGTGGCTGGCGGGCATGATGTCCTCTCGGGGCTGGTGGTGGGCACCTCCGCCGAAGTTGGCAGTGGAAGCTGGCAGAAAGAGCGAGGTCCCTGGGTTAGAGGTTGTGCCCAGCGGTCTCAGCTCCCTGTCCAGAAGGGACTTGGCCTGGGTCCCAGAGGAAGGAAGAGGAGCTCCCAGTGAGTCAGCAAGGCCTGGCTTTCGGTGTCTCCTTGCAGGGGCAGTTAAAGCAGCGATGGCAGTTTGTTTACACCCTAGGAAGATCTGGCTCTCTACGTCCCTACCTGGGATGCCAGAGGCCTGAACTTCGCTGCCTGTGCTGCCCTCTCCTCCTTCCCAGCTCCTGGCCACTGTTCCTGAGTGTTTGGTAGCATGTGTTTGTGCATCTTCTCAGCCTCTGGTGGAAAGGGTCTGCCCAGGGGTGAGGTTGTCCTCCCGCCATATGCTGATGGCATGTCTGGCACTGTGAGTCCTCACCTCCTCCAACAGTAGTGACATGCCAAAAAAGTAATGAGCATTTAAGCAAGTGACCGGCTGTTTGTCTTCTCGTGAGATGGACGAGCCTTTTTTTCCTTGGACGATATTGTAATATCTGCTCTGAAGTATGGTCACACTGACTTCTCTTCTCTGGTTTGCAGGAAGCGTTATCAGTGGTGAGTGAAGACCAGTCCTTGTTCGAGTGCGCCTACGGATCGCCCCACCTTGCGAAGACAGAGATGACGGCCTCCTCCTCCAGTGAATATGGGCAGACGTCAAAGATGAGTCCGCGTGTTCCCCAGCAAGACTGGTTATCGCAGCCCCCGGCCAGAGTCACCATCAAGATGGAGTGTAACCCAAACCAGGTTAATGGGTCAAGGTAATAAGGCCAATGTTACCGTGGCTCAAGTACACCTTCTCTTGTGATGGGTATAGCTCAGTTGTCTAAATCTGTGAATCTAGCACCATTTTAGATGCCCCAAGATATCCCACCTGAACACCAGCTGCTGTCCCAGAAGCCTGCAGGTCTCCCGTACATTGTGGGTCACACCTGCCAGCCGCGTTCGGGTGTTACAGAGGGTCTCAAATTGTGCTACAGGCACAGTCTTCTCATGAGCAATAACCTATCTGTGTTTCCTCTGCCTGCAGATAAATTTGGATGTGAGCTTGCATTGCATGCTAGCTGAAAGAGCATGTATTAAAATTAGCAAAACGTGAGTTTGCTGTAGTCTGGGGCAGCACCATTGGTCTGTTTAAGGTTGTGGCATATGTGATCCAGTGCTCAATGGAAGTTATCAAAATACAGTAGTTTGGGCCGCTGCCTTTGCTCTAAGTGTAACCAAACAGAGAAGCATAGGAAGTAAATTCTTGTAATGACAGAGGGAGTGAACTATTGATCTTTTATTTTTACTGTAAACATAGTGCCAAAAAGCATAACCATGGAGTTGGATTTAAGAAGAGCTCATGCTGAAGAAACAGTGTATGTATGGAGGCAAGCAGGGGAGTAGAAAGGAACAGGAAAAGAAATTACTCAGCTCAACAGGCAGTAGCCACAGCATGTCAGTGCATTAATTGTTGTCTCGGAACTTTTTTTATTAATGTCTCTATGAAGGAGAATTGTATTGATTAGGCTGAAAGAGTAATGCGGTGGATTTGTGGATAACGCCTGGTAGCTCTCCCAAGCATAGGAGCACTCTATGGGATTTCTTCCATCTAAAAAAGCACAATGAAGATTTTTTTTTCCAAGGAAACTATCTGAACAAGTGCTTTCCTGTTTAAAATGCCTGACTGTCAAAACAGTTTTCCTTTGGTGTTGCTGAAGGGCAGAGGTCCAGAGAGTCGGTTGCTCACAATTGTTGGTGATGTCCCAGTGAAGCCTGTGCTTCACATCTCTCTGTCACAGACACCTGTCTACTAATCTCATCTCCCAGCATCAGTTGTTTAGAAAAACCTCAGCCTTGGGCACTGTGGTTACTGTTCACACTTGCTGTGCTGATGTGACGAGTACCGCAAGCAGGGCAAAGTGGTTTGGCAGCTTATCACATCTACACTTTTCACTGGTAAGGATGAAAATTGTGCTGAAGTCAAATCAGAATTTCCAGCGAATAGTCAAAGATTTGAGATACGCAGAAATAAACGGTGAACTGAAGTTACAAAGAATTAGGGGAAGTCTTCTTGTAAGCCTGCTTATTTAGAACTTATTCACAATCAATTCAGTGAAGTTGTTTTTTTCTTTTTTGTGCTAAGCAAATGCAGAGCTGTAATCACAAATGGAATAATGATTCAAAACCAGTTTCACCTGCTTCCTAAAATTACCTCTTAAGTATTTGTGCTGGCATTTCAGTAAGAGAACCTATCATAGTTTTTAGCAGTGTAAATTCTGTAAAGTGCATTAGAGTAGGTAATAGGTGTTAATTTTTACTGAGATTAGTGATAAAAATTTGTAATATTATACATAACTAAAATCAGTCATGCACAGACTCCTACTTTGACATGATCCCAGATCTTAAGGAAAAGTCTAGATGATACAGATCCATTTGAAATTGTTGATCAATCACATTTTTAAAATAATCAAGCCAGAATCCTGAATTTACTGTCTTGGATTCCTGAAATACATAACTAACCTGAATATTAGAACTCAGCTTGTGAATCACAGGTATTTGGCTGTTGCTGTGATGGTTTAAGGACAAGACCAAAGGCAGTAATACTGTCTTTTATTAGCTGAAACCTTATCCTGTCTAATCCTTGTTAGCAACCCTGGTAAGGATTATACTCCAATTTAGGAGGTCGGGACTGTTACCAAGACCAAAATTTTTGCCCATAACCAGATCAGCTAAATTGGGTCTCCAGGCAAACCCATACAGCCTGTGAGTGAGAGCACAGTGTAGAAAATGTACTGTCACACACCAGCACGCCCCAAACCAGTAGAGACTGGTAGGAGCCCTGATTTGGGAACACAGACATCTCCAGACATTGTAGCCCCTGTCTGGGCATGCAGCTGGGAGAGCTCCTGTGCTCAGTGCCTTTGCTTCTCTCCCAGGGGCTGTGCCATCGTTGGATAAAAACCGAAGTAACACAGGGAGCAGGGAACCTCAGTGCCGCCACCAAAGCAGAGCGTCCCAGCTGCGGGGCTGGAGTTAGGCTCCCCGTCTCTTGCCTGAACCCCCAGTTCACGTCTTGCTGCCTGCCTGGCAGCCCAGCTTCAGCAGGCAGGACAGGGCAGGCTCCTGTTCAGTGTATTTTACAGCCTGGTAGCTGGGGGCATGCCCTCAGGTTGGTGCGGGGGGCTTGCTGCCCATATCTCCCTAATCTGAGATATGTCCACCTTGTATATGTAAACTCAGAATACTTTCCAGGGATGGGTGAGCATTCAGAAGCCCTGAATTTATCAGGCTATTTGGACATACCTTCATAATACCTGTCATTTCTCCTTCTTTTATGCTGTTTTCTATTAGTGTGTGTATGCGTTGAATCGCTTAGGGTGATACCCTGGCTACCTGCACAGTCAGTAGACAGGAACTGGCTGCTGCTTCAGGCTGCCGGAGTTGCCCTTTGTGAAGAGAGCTATCTGCCTTTCCTTCCACAGTACCCTAGTCTCCGTAGTATCTGCATTAAATGTTTGTGTATATGGTCTGCACCGTTACTTGCAGAACAGGCATCTACTTTTGCAAGGATGAATAATCTGAGCATTGGATAATTGTCTTTAAATCGATCTTTTTTGGTTAGTCATGAGGCATAATTTTAATTCATACTGTTCCAGCAGACCTGTTAATTGTTACAAAGACCTGACACCCAGGAGTTGCCTAGGTATCTGGAACCCCAGTGACACACTTTTGCACCATCCTCACCATCTTTACCACCATTACAGAAGGAAAGAGATGAAAAGAAGCAATTCTGTGTCTCTCTTTGCTAAAAAAATAGGATTAGGTCTACCTGCTCCATCATTTGGACTTGGAGTTTAGTGCAAATCAGCTGAGCGGCACATGAAGACTAAGTTCTTCATTTTTTTTTGGGCAGCATCACTCAGGGGCTTAACGTGACCATCATTAGAAAATGAACAGCTCAGCGGTGGCCATTCTTTCCCAGTATGAACCAGCATGTGAGCTGGCACACGGTCTACGCTACTGGTAGAGGCTGTACAAATTACTGCTCTGAACTTCAAAATGTTTTTGATCAGAACACTGGTTTTCTAAAGGGCACATTCTGGCTGAAAATGTAATTCTTTCTATATTGAATTAAAATATATATATTTCTATATTGAATTAAAAACAACCTGCAGGATTGGAAGTAGGGTTTCGTTTATTAATCTTGGACTTGACAGCCTCCCCTATTGACAGAGCAATGCAGAGTTGTTAACTGGAGAATACGGGAAAAATTCATATTTCACTACAATTTCTAAGACATGACATGCTGAAAACTAAAAAAAAAAAAAATAAAAATCACTTACAGACAACCAAAAAAAGAATAGATTAACAGAACAAAAAAAAGTCATGCATATATTGCATGCTTATACTTAACACAAAAATTTAAAAAATATTATTGTCATTAAAATACACTGTTTATTTCATCAGAGAACTATTATTTTATAAGGCCTAACACATGCCTGAAAAAATAGATCCTAAGATTACACTTTTAATGGAAAACTAACATTGCCAAGTAACAAATATAAATATGTTGTGGCATTTCTAAAACTCACATACATGTTTGTATGTAATATATATAGTGTTATTACACCTCAGGAATTGGAATGCTTCCTAGTATGGGTTATTCCTGCCAGTTGTAGAAAAAAGTGTGTGTCACTCCAGCCTAGCATAAACCAAAATTACTTATCAGTAATAAAATATTCCTAAATAATCGTATCAAATATTCGGGTATGATACTGATTAGTACTCTCAATATGGAAGTCACTACAGGTCACTGTGGTTTATGCATCTCCTACAGATCTGAAAACCATTTGTTCCTTCCTCAAGTCCCGCTAGACCTTTGCTGGTTGTATGTTGGCATTTCACTGGTTTCCTGACAGATTATCTGCTGTTCATCGCATAAATAATATCGACCACACTTTATACTTGCAGATTAGTGGTACCCTGCCATTCTGCAGGTTACCTGGCATTTTCTTTTCTGCAGAAGCCTTCCCCACCCTACTCATTTGCAGTCCATAAATTTATTTCCTTAAATGAAATGCTTAGTTCTTAAAAATGCTGCATATGTTAAAAATTAACACATGCAGTAGCTAGAGAGCTTGGAGCTGCTTTTCATTTTTAGTAAAACTGTACCTGCTCTGTTTACACCTATTTTAAAATCTGGGTTGTCCCAAAGGAATCTAAAATACCACAGCCGCATTGCAGAGCTGCGGAAGTGCTACCTCTAGGATCTCCAGAGTATCCTCTGTAATCGTCTTCCTATGTGGGGAGCCTGGGTCTGAATAATACGGTGTAAAGAGGATGCAAAACAGGGTACCAGACCCCACAACGTGGTAACTAGAGAATAGTTAGCATTGCAGTTTTTTGCTGTCCAGCTCTCCCTTCTCACTGTGTTAGGCTGCTTCCTGGCCATATATTCTGTCGTCTGGAAGGGGGTATAAAATTTTAGGAGCGTACTGAACCTCTTACACATCAACTTACACATCAACAATTAAGTACCCACTCAAAGCAGAAATGTACTCACTCTGCTAGGACTTTCCCCAGATATACTTTGGCTGTAATTGCCTAGCATTAAATCTCAAAACATAACAGTCTCAGAACCGGCAT